>NC_056734.1:996046086-996213586 GCF_019279795.1 Protopterus annectens | reverse complement strand
GTCATAACAGATGGGTTCTCCTGCCATCAGGCGGGTCCTCGGTCGGCCGAATTCCAAAGTCTCGGTCCGGCGTCGGTTGTCGTCGCTTCTTCCCTGACATCAGTGCGACAGGGGTATAAAGGAACCAGCCGACGCCATTTTCTTCAGTTTTTCTTGCCCCAGATGTCAGGTGCCCCCAGAAGGAAGGCAATAATAAATTTGTGTGATAATGCAGTGCTATATAATCAAAATACAGTAGTTGCAAGCAAATACATCATAAATGAAAACCCCAATCAGGTTGTATGAGGATGTGTTAGCCTACAGGCCTGTCCCAAGAGAGGAAGGAGGGAGGGAAACCTGGACTGCAGCTGTATTAGCACTCGAACATCTACATTTATGGTAGGTACAAAACTGTACTATGTTCATCGTGCATACAGCTGCAGTCATAACAGATGGGTAGAATCCCAAAGCTAAGAAGGGGTGGTAGGCACTAGTTGGAACTAGGAGGAGGCAAAATGCCCTGCGCGACTGCAGTGGCAAAGCCTGCTCTAGATTTGGAGTATAATGGTAGGTTGTAGTGCTTGGAGAAGGTATGCACAGAACTCCAAGTGGCTGCTTCCAAAATATCCTTGGTAGGAACTCCTCTGAGGAAGGCTGCAGAGGTGGCTGTGGCCCTGGTGGAATGAGTTCTACTGCCTGTAGGAACAGTTTTGCCATGAAAGGAGTAGCAAAAGCGTATGCAGTGGGCTATCCATTTTGAGATTGTCTGTTTGGAAATTGGCTTCATTGAGCTCCTACATAGGCCACAAAGAGCTGTTCTGATTTTCTGAAAGGCTTTGTTCTGTCCAAATAATAACGCAGCTGTCTGTGGATGTCCAAGGAATGTAGTAATCTCTCCCCTTTGTTTTGAGGATTAGGATAAAAAGTAGGTAAATGTATGGCCTGATTTAAAGCTACCCTGGATACCACTTTAGGCATAAAGGACGGGTTGGTTCGTAAGGAAACTCTGTCCTGATGGAAGATGATAAAAGGCTGGACAGCCATGAGAGCCTGTAGTTCTGAAACTCTACGAGCTGAGGTGATAGCCAGAAGGAAAGCTGTTTTCCAGGACAAATATTGCAAATCTGATGAGACAGCTGACTCAAAGGGAGGTAAGGTCAATTTTTCCAGAATGAAATTAAGATCCCAAGCAGGTATTGGTTGTTTCCTTGGAGGCCTTAAATTCTTAGCCCCTCTGAGGTACTGTCTTAAGAGAGGGTGAGAGAATAAAGGTGGATCAGTGTTGTATTCTGCAGAAATGGCTGAGGCATGTATTTTAATGGAGGAGAAAGAAAGTCCACTGCTTAGCAATTCAGCCAAATATTGTAGTATTTGAGGTAAATTCAGTTTTCCAGGATCCTGGCCCTTTTTCTCATTCCAGACACAAAAACGTTTCCATTTTGCGGAGTAAGCTTTTCTAGTTGATGGTCTTCTGGCCTCCAAAATGACATCCTGCACCTCCTTGGAGAGTAGGGCCTGTTGTGATGCTAAGGAATCTTCCATACGGCTATATTGAGTGTTTTTAGAGTTTTGAAACTGTGCTGAGTCAGAAGAAGAGGCATTAGAGGCAGGGTCCATGGTGGGGAATGCGTCAGGCTCCTCAGGAGTGGGTACCAGTGTTGCCTTGGCCAGTCCGGAGCAATGAGAACCATCTTTGGTCTGTCTGCTTTGGTCTTTAATAGAACTTTGGGCAGCAGAGGAAGAGGAGGGAAGGCATAAACTGTCATTGATGTCCAACTGAAAAAAAAAGAGCGTCCACTCTCCAGGCCTTTGGATGGAAGATCCTTGAGCAGAATTTTGTCAATTGATGATTCTTGTGGGAGGCAAAGAGATCTATGTCTGGCCTTCCCCATTCTTGGATTATTTTTGTAAAAACTTTTGGATGCAATTTCCATTCGTGTGGATCTGTCATATTCCTGCTTAGGTTGTCTGCCAGCGTGTTTTCCTTGCTTGGCAAGTACTGTGCTTGTAGTTCCATTTGTAAGTCCATGGCCATGTTCCAAAGTGACATGGCCAGTCTGCATAGGGGGTAAGAATGTGTTCCTCCCTGTTTGTTTATGTACCACATAACTGTGGTGTTGTCCGTTCTTATCAATAATTGACCTGGTTGTAGAAGGTCCTTGAAAGCTATAATAGCATTTATTACTGTTAGCATTTCTTTTTGATTGATGTGAAGGTGCTTTTCTTTTTGGGACCATTTGCCCTGAATGCACCGATCTGTCATGTGCGCCCCCCAGGCGTAGTCCGAGGCGTCTGTTGTGATGACTTGATTTGCTTGAGGCTTGCTGAATGGAAGACCTGTGTTTGTTTGACATGCTTGAGCCCACCACAGAAATTCCTTTTGCAGACATGGAATTAGTGGTATTATTGTTTCCAAACTGTGGCTGTGTTGAGACCATATGTTTTTCAGGTACCATTGTAGTTTCCTCATATGCAGCTTTGCACATGGGATTAGTAAGATGTAAGATGCAAGATGCCATGAATCCCAGAGCCTGCAGGATTTTCCTTGCAGTCAGCCTGGTGCAATTTGCTAGTGTTCTGAAGCATTGTATTAGTTGCCCCTGCTTCTCTGGCGTGAGGTAGGCCATCTGGGTGTTTGTGTTCAATTTGGCACCCAGGAAAATTATCTTCCGAGAGGGTATTAGCCTTGATTTCTTTTTGTTGACTGTGTATCCCAGAGATTTCAATAACATTATTACATAAGCCAGATGTTTCAGAAGAATGTGCTTGCTGTCCGCTTGGATAAGGCAGTCGTCCAAATAGGGGTACATTTGTATCCCTTGAAGTCTGCAGTAGGCAATTACTGATGCCAGGCATTTCGTGAATACTCTGGGCACAGTAGATAAGCCAAAGGGCAATGCAGAGAATTGATAATGGGTTGAACCTGCAAGAAATCTGAGGTACCTTCTGCAATTTTGTCTGATTGGGACATGCAGGTATGCCTCCTTGAGGTCCAATGTTACCAGCCAAGACACCTTGCCCAGCATGGGAAGAAGTTGCTGTAGAGTGAGCATCTTGAATTTTGGTACGAGTAGAAATGTGTTTAGGATGGATAGATCCAAAATAGGTCTCCAATCTTTTCCCTTCCTTGGCACCAGAAATAGCCTGGAATAAAAACCTTGACCTTGTTCATGCGTAGGTACCTCTTGAATAGCTTTCATGTTTATGAGATCAGTAATTTGCGTTTGTGCCTCTGCCCTTTGATTGTGTGGCAGGTTTGGCATGCCTCTCAATTTTGGAAGGGTGTGAAAATGGAATTTGTAGCCTCTGTTTATAATGTCCAGGATCCATTTGTCCTTTGTGACAACATGCCAATTTTTTGAGAATAATGCCAGCTTTCCTCCTAAGGGGGCTGCCATTTGAAACCTGGTTGGCATGCAAAGGGGAAAGTCATTGGGTTTGCTTTCTGAAAGATTGCGAGTTGTCCTCACCACCTCTTTGTGTAGGAGCTTGCCATTGTCTGCCTCTATACGATCCATGGGATTGTCCTCTGCCCCTCGGGCGCCTGTATCTGCCTCTTTGGGGTCTGTCTGTGGCAGGAAAGGACCAGTTTTTGGAAGGCCAATTTCTACTAAAATGTGGGGGTTGAACCTGTAGAAATTCTTTCACAGTTTGCATTGATTTAGCCTTTTCCTCCATTTTCCTTAATACCTCCTCAGCATTTGCACCAAATAGTACATCCTTTTGAAGAGGGGCGTCTAGTAATTTAGCTTTGACATGATCAGGCAAGGCTTGTTCCTTGAGCCAGGCATGCCTACGTATGACTGATCCTGTAACAGCAGCTCTACATGAGGCCTCTAGAGCATCAAAACCACATTGTAAGGTATGCTTACCCACTTGTTCTGCACTATGCATCAAATCCTGCAACTCCTTCAGGTCTGGTTGTTCAGGTTGTGACATTTTACTCTTCAATTGAGATAACAAAACCTGTTGGTATTTTAGCACATGAAACTGACAGTTTAAGGCCCTCATGGATAAGGTAGCCGAGGTATATACCTTTTTTCCCCACCTTTCTAAGGATCTGGAATCTCTCTCGGAAGGCAATGGATTTTTGGCAATGGAGGCCTTAACTCCCTTGGGGCCCTGTGAGATGGTTTCTGGGTCAGCAGCATGGCTTTTGTAAAGAAATTGGTGTGAGTCAGGAACCCTGTAGTACCTGTCAGGCTTAACTGGAGCTGGAGGTAGAGAGTCCGGGTTAAGGCAGGCCTCCGAGTAAACATCATCTAGGATGTCCAAGACAGGAGGAATAGCCAGAGGCCTATGCTGAGGTAACAAGAGAAATTCCCTGAGCCTTTTCTTGGAATCTGAATAATCCTGGCCTTCCCAGTGGAAGTGTTCCCTTAAGGTATGCAAAGTTTCCCCAAATGAGTAATCCTCAGGGGGGGATACAGAAGGGATGGACTCCTCCGCATCAGAGTCTTCAAAAGGGGAGTAAGAATGTTCCTCATCATCAGAGTGCTCTGAAATAATGGAGCCCTGATCAGAGGAGGGGGAATCTTCCTCCACTCTGGGCCTTTTGTCCGGTGGGGGCTGAGAACCTCTGATTAGAGTAATTAAATCCTCAGCCATTTTAATCATCTGTTTCTTAGGCATGGGGCCTGGAGATAGGCCCTGTGTAGCTGGTCTCTTAGAGTGCATGGTTGCTTTAGACTTTGTGAAAGCCTTGATGGAGAAAGAAGAGGAAGGTCTGAAGACACCTTGAGTGGAAGTGGACCTGTCCACATTCTGAGTTTCAACGCCAAGAGTGGCTTCGGTATCTGTAGTTGGGGAGTGGGCTGAGGAGCCTGCGACCTCGGGCACAGGAGACACAGTCAAAGAAGTGTCGTCGGTAATCAAGGGCTGCGTAGGCGCCTCACTGAGAACCGGACCACGTGTAGTCGGCTTTGGCATGGTGTCGGTAGAGGCCGCGGACCTCGTGTGTCAGTCCTTGTCTTTGCGTTTTTTAGACAAAACCGGAGTCAGAGTATCCGAAGACATAGTATAGTTAAATGCTTTCCCAAAATAATGCTGGGCGAACTCCGCCCGACGCTTAATAGTGCGTTTGTTGAATGTAGCACAAAAGCGACAGACCGAGACGTTGTGGTCTGGGCCTAAACAAGTTATACAGAGGGAATGAAAATCCTTATGCGGTATTTGCTTCCCACAAGAAATACAATTATTAACTTTGTCTGACATCGGTCTGAGGCAAGAAAAGTTTCCCCAATGGGGTACTTAGCTTTTAAGAAGACTTCGGTTTCCAAATTTCATAATTTCAGGAGCTGGCCGACCGGCACTTGCGAACTGCTTCTGCTTCGGGCACCGCGCAGCAAGAAAGACTGAAGAAAATGGTGTCGGCTGGTTCCTTTATACCCCTGTCGCACTGACGTCAGGGAAGAAGCGATGACAACCAACGCCGGACCTACACTTTGGAATTCGGC
Source organism: Protopterus annectens (assembly GCF_019279795.1). Classification (NCBI taxonomy): domain Eukaryota; kingdom Metazoa; phylum Chordata; order Ceratodontiformes; family Protopteridae; genus Protopterus; species Protopterus annectens. The sequence continues at coordinate 996,208,151 of NC_056734.1, read as the reverse complement.
CGACCGAGGACCCGCCTGACGGCAGGAGAACCCATCTGTTATGACTGCAGCTGTATGCATGATGAACATCAGCCTTTTTAAGCCTAGTCTGGCATCCCAAATCTCTGACAAATTCTGGTACCCTTGATAAGTGTAAGCAGGGATCTGGGAGATGAACCATTTACAGGATACCTGACATAGGTGCCAAACCAGAGATTAATTTTTTATTCCCCATCCAACTGTCCAGGTTTACACTTGAATTGGGTTAGGTAGGAACTCTGCTTCACACAGAAAGAGAGCCTGTTCCAGAGAAGAGGCAATCTCTGGGATACATACTGGTCTGATACTGAATAGGAAAAAATTAAAATGGGGTTTAGAAATAGGGTAGAAGTGAGAGAGATGTTTAAGAAGTAATAGGAATTACTTAGAGGGGCTGATTAAGTATTGCAAAATAAGATGAACCTCACAGAACAAGAAGAGGAGCAACTGCAGTGCTAAAGAGAAAATAAGGGAGTATTTGGATGATATGCACAAGTTTAGAAAGATTGCTGTTAAGCAATTATTTTTGATAACTCCAGAACACAAAAACTTTAGCACAATTCAGGCAACAAAAAGTAGAAAGGGTTGTCACCAGACTTCGGTAGCCTGTGGCAAGAAAAATAACCCGAGATCCTATAGTGGTACTAAAGAGGTATTTAAGAAAATCATGAAAATTTACATAAAGCAAAAGAATGTGGAAAACAAAAAAAGTGTAAATGGAAATATTTATGGAAGACTTAGTTATGCCATGGTTAGAGGAAGATGAGGGTCAACAAGTAATAGCTAAACAAACAAAAGGAGATTGAATAAAGTACAGTTTTGTACCTACCATAAATGTAGATGTTCGAAGATCCACATTGCTGCAGTCCTAACACTTGGGGTAGTCCGCTGTCCCAGTCGGCTCGAATACCAAAGTATAAGGCTGACGTCGGTCAAGGCGCATTAGTCTGACGTCAGGACGTCAGGGTACAAATGCGCATGACCGACGTCATATCCTCAGTCTTTTCTTGCCCCAGATGTCAGAAGACCCTAAAAAGATAAGGCCAAAACCAAAAAACACCAAACACTCCTGTACCAAATATATGTACAATATATACAAATTTACAAAAGTACAACCCCACCCACACAACCACCCCTAAACACAGAGGGAAGGAGGAGGAGTAAATTGGACTGCAGCAATGTGGATCTTGAACATCTACATTTATGGTAGGTACAAAACTGTACTATGTTCTTCATCTCACATTGCTGCAGTCCTAACACTTGGGTAGAATCCCAAAGCAGAGGTAAGGGAGGCTGGCAAATCACAAAGAAGCTGAAGCTGTCAACATGCCCTGCAAAATAGCCGTGGCAAAACCAGCCCTAGATTTAGAGTAGAGAGGAAGGTGGTAATGCTTAGAGAAAGTATGCACTGAACTCCAAGTAGCTGCCTCCAAAATATCCTTAGTTGCCACCCCCCTTAGAAATGCTGTTGAAGTGGCAGTAGCCCTAGTGGAATGAGGCCTAATCCCAGCTGGAATCTCCTTGCCATGATGGGAATAACAAAATGCAATGCAAAACCCAATCCACTTAGAAATAGTTTGTTTTGACACAGGCTTGCCCTGAGAACTCAAAGCAAAAGAAACAAACAACTGCTGAGACTGCCTAAAATCCTTAGTCCTGCTTAAATAATAACGCAACTGCCTGTGTACATCTAAAGTGTGCAAAATCTTTCCCCCTTATTTTGGGGATCTGCATAAAAAGTAGGCAAATGAATAGTTTGGTTTAAAGCCACACCAGAGACCACCTTAGGCATAAAGGAAGGATTAGTACGTAATGATACCCTATCCTTATGGAAAATCAAAAGGCTCAACCGCCATAAGGGCCTGTAATTCAGAAACCCTTCTTGCAGAGGTAATGGCCAACAAAAAAGCAGTCTTCCAGGACAAGTATTACAATTCAGCAGTAGCCGAGGCTCAAAAGGTTGTAGAGTAAGTTTCTCCAACACAAAATTGAGGTCCCAAGCAGGAGTAGGAGCTCTACGTGGGGTCTTATATTCTTTGCCCCTCTAAGAAATTGCTTGAACAAAGGATGAGAAAACAATGGTGGGTCACAATCATAGTGAGCTGAAATTGCTGCAGCATGAATCTTAATGGAAGAGAAAGACAAACCTTTGTCCAATAACTCAGTAAGATATTGAAGAGCCACACTCAAATTAGGCTCAGAAACCTCCAAATCCTTTGCTGCACTCCAAAATAAAAATCTCTTCCATTTTTCATGACACTTTCCTTGTACTAGGTCTTCTGGCTTCCATAATCACATTCAAAACTTGTTGAGGAAGTTGAGACCTGCTGTGGTTCAAAACAGAATATGCCAAGCTGTTAGATGAAGAGAGTGAAGCTTGACATTGAGTAGATGACCGTCCCTCTGAGACAATAGGTGTGGAATCAAAGGTAAAGGCCATGGAGGCATCCTTACCAGACTCCTCAGTAATGGGTACCAGTGTTGCCGAGGCCAATCTGGAGCTATTAAAATCATCCTTGGCTTGTCTTGCCTGACCTTTAGGAGTACCTTTGGGAGGAGAGGCAGAGGTGGAAAGGCATACACATGAAGATTTTTCCAACTGAAAGAAAGAGCATCCACTTTCCAAGCTGTGTGATGAAACCTTTTTGTGCAAAACTTTGGCAGCTGGTGGTTTAGTGGAGAAGCGAACAGATCTATGTCTGGAGTTCCCCATGACACTGTCAATTTCTGAAATACATGAAGATCCAGTTTCCACTCGTGGGGATCCATGATTTGCCTGCTTAACACATCTGCTAAGGAGTTCTGTGCTCCCGGCAGAAACCTTGCCTGAAGATTTAGTTGCAAGCTGAGCGCAATCTCCCACAAAATCATTGCTTGCCTGCATAGAGGATAAGAATGTGTTCCCCCTTGTTTGTTGATGTACCACATGACAGTTGTGTTGTCTGTTAGAATCAACACCTGCCCTGGAAGAAGTAACTCCTTGAAAGCCATTAATGCAAACTGGACTGCTAACATCTCCTTCATGTTGATATGTAGATGCTGTAGTCTGGCAGGCCACTTGTCTTGTATCCACTTTCCATGCAGATGAGCTCCCCAAGCTATGTCTGAGGCATCTGTCGTTAGAATCTGACTGGCCTCTGGCCGGGTCACAGAGAGTCCCTTGTTTAGGTGACATTCCTGAGCCCACCACAAAAATTCCTTTTGAATGCAAGGTATTATTTGAATGACAGTGTCCAAATCCTGGCAGTGCTGTGTCCATACATTTTTGAGATACCATTGCAGCTTCCTCATATGCAGTTTGGCATTGGGAAGCACCAGAATACAAGATGCCATGAACCCTAAGGCTTGAAGGACTGTCCTTGCAGTCAGCCCGGACTGAAGAGATAGTTGATGGAAGTAAAGGGAAAGATTCTTTTGTTTGTCCGGGGTTAAAAAGGCCAACTGGGTTGCTGTATTCAGTCTCACACCCAGAAAGCACATGTCTTCAGAGGGTACTAGACTGGACTTTATTTCGTTCACAGAATACCCCAGGCATCTTAGCACTGCTATCACATAGTCCAAATGCTGAAAAAGGTCTTCCTTTTCTTGAGCCAGAATCAGGCAGTCGTCCAAGTAAGGATAGATTTGTATTCCTTGTAGCCTGAAGTAAGCTATCACTGGAGCCAGAACTTTTGTGAATACTCTGGGCGCAGCAGATAAGCCAAAGGGCAATGCAGAGAACTGATAATGGGAATTTCCAGCTCGAAAACGCAGATACTTCCTGCAACTTAGTCTGATAGGCACATGAAGGTAAGCCTCCTTGAGATCTAAAGTTACCATCCAGTGATCTTTTTCCAGCAGAGGTAAAAGCTGTTGTAACGTCAACATTTTGAACTTGGGAATGTCCAGATAAGTGTTGAGGATAGATAAATCCAAAATTGGTCTCCACGTGTTCCCCTTTTTTGGTACTAGGAACAGGCGAGAATAAAATCCTAGGCCCCTTTCTGGCACAGGAACCGGCTGAATGGCCCCTATTTGGAGTAACAGAGAAATTTGCTTGTGAGCCTCTTTTCTTTGTCGAGGAGGAATGTCTGGCATGCCTTTGAAAGGAGGCAAGGTATGGAAATAAAACCTGTAACCGTGGTGAATGATATCCAATACCCATCTGTCTTGGGTAATTAAACTCCAATTTTCTTTGAAAAGTGCCAGCCTTCCTCCCAAAGGTGCTGCCAGACGAGAATGCTCTGGCAGCTGAAAAGGCAGGTCATTGGGTCTGTTTACGAAAGGACTGACCCCTGCCCTCACCAGAAGACTGAGCAGGTGAACTCCCTGTTCTAGGCCTAAAAGAACCTTGAGCTCTGCCCCTACCACGTCTAGACCTACCCCTAGACTGGGAATCATAAGAAGGATATGTCCACCCCTTAGTAGGCCAATTTCTACTAAACTTCGGAGGCTGAACCTGCAAAAAATCTTTAACAGTCTGCATAGACTTAGCCTTGTCCTCCATTTTCTTTAAAACTGCTTCCACAGGCGAACCAAACAAAACATCAGCTTGTAACGGAGCATGTAAAATCCTTGTCTTAACATGCTCAGCCAAATTCTGATCCCTCAGCCAGGCGTGCCTGCGAAGAACAGAACCAGTGGCAGCCACCCTCGAAGAGGCCTGTACAGCATCAAAACCACATTGCAAAGAATGCTTACCCACCTGTTCAGAAACATGAACTAAATCCTGCAACTCTTTACACTCAATACCTTCCGCCAGAGCATCCACCTTAGACTTCAATTGAGAAAGGAGATAATTTTGGTATTTTAACATGTGGAACTGGCAATTCAAAGCCCTCATGGCTAAAGTGGAAGAAGTATACACCTTCTTTCCCCATCTATCCAAAGCCCTTGCCTCTTTATCAGGAGGAACAGGATTTCTAACCACAGAAGCCTTAACACCTTTAGGCCCCTGAGAAACAGTTTCTGGGTCTGCCCTAGGACTCTTAAAAAGATACTTATGAGCTTCAGGCACCCTATAATACCTATCCGGTTTAACTGGGGCAGGAGGCAAAGAATCAGGGTTCAGGGAAGCCTCTGCAAAAACATCTTCCACCACATCCAGTACAGGAGGTATAGCCAAAGGCCTATGCTGGGGTAAAACAAAATTCCCTAAGCCTTTTCCTGGAATCAGAAATCTTGACCTTCCCATTTAAAATGCTCCCTCATGGAATGAAGAGTCTCTGAAAAGAAAAATCCTCAGGAGGAGAAGCAAGGGGTAGAATCATCTACATCAGAATCAGAATAAGGAGGAAACTCCTGTAAGTCTTCAGCCGAAGACTCAGAAGCCTCCGAACACTGCTCAAAACTCTCAAGCTCAGGTTCCACCCTAGGCCTCTTATCAGGAGGGGGCATAGAACCTCTAATCATAGTAATCAAATCTTCTGCCATTTTAAGCATATGTTTCTTAGGCAGAGACCCTGAAGAACTAGGAGAGACACCCACTGAAGTTAAACCTGGCCTGCCTCTCGAAGAAGCCTTGGAAACAGAAGGGGAGGGCCTAACCACCTTATGAAGGGAGGGGAGAACAGCTACCTGAGAAGCCCCCTCAGCCTGGCCTACCTCCTGAGAGGACACATCTTGTAACAGTAAAGTCTCTCCCTGAGACTCCAAGGAAACTTCTGGCAGAACCGCCGGCTCCACCGAACCCTCTAAAGAACCGACGTCCGGGACAGACGGTTCTTCCAACCTAGGCTTTACCGCTTTGTCCTTGCGCTTTTTAGACGAAGCGGGCGTCGGAGCATCCGACGGCATTTTATAATTACAACGCTTCCCAAAAACTAACCTGGCACAGTCTAATCTTCTCTTTATAGTGCGTATGTTAAATCTAGCACAAGAGCGACATCCAACAACGTCGTGCTCAGGCCCTAAGCAAGGTATACACAAGGTATGGTAATCCCTATGAGGTATCTGTTTCCCACAAGAAATACAGTTATTCACTTTTTCTGACATCCGGTTAAATACTGAGGCAAGAAAAAACCAAAATATTCCCCAACGGGGTACTTAGCCAACTTTGATTCGGTCTGAAACTCCAACTTCAGAAAATTTCAGAACGCCAACCTGCACTCGCAATACTGCTTCTGCATCGGACCATGCGGCAAAAAAGACTGAGGATATGACGTCGGTCATGCGCATTTGTACCCTGACGTCAGACTAATGCGCCTTGACCGACGTCAGCCTTATACTTTGGTATTCGGGCCGACTGGGACAGCGGACTACCCCAAGTGTTAGGACTGTAGCAATGTGAGATGAAGAACATCAACAGTTATGTTTTATCAATCTGCAGGGAAGTCTCTAGGAACGGATTGCATTCCAGGGGAGGTTTGGAAGTTAGTAGGGGAGAAAGTGATAAAGATCTGGAAGATTTTGTTTAATAGTATTTTAAAAGGAAGGAAAGTAAAGTGCAGTTGTGTACACTTACCATAAATGTAGATGTTTGAGTGTATTCACTGTTACAGTCATCACACTTGGGTTATCTGCCTGCAGGTAGGCCTCAGTCAGCCCGAATACCAAAGACTTAGTATTTCTGCATTGGATGCTGTCGCTCCAGGACTGACGTCAGGTCGTCAGGGGTATAAAAACAGGCAGCTAACGCCATTACATCAGTTTTTCTTGCCCCAAACAGGGAGCTAAGTTATGGTGGGGAAAACACCATCAGTAAAAAGTAAATACCAATACCAATACCCCAGAAGGGGTGAGTAATAGCCACAGAGAGGTGAGAGAGAGAAAAAAACAGGGGGCTGGAGGGAGGGAAACCAGGACTGCAACAGTGAATATACTCCAACATCTATATTTATGGTAAGTGTACACAACTGTACTATGTTCTTCGTGTTTCACTGTTGCAGTCATCACACTTGGGTGGATTCCCAAAGCTGAAGAAGGGTGGAGGCAATCAAGAAGAGTTAGGGCTGGCTAGTATGCCTTGCAAGACTGCTGTAGCAAAAACTGCCCTGAATTTGGAAAAGATAAGCAGGTGGTAATGCTTGGTGAAGGTGTGTACAGAACTCCAGGTAGCAACTTCCAGGATGTCCCTGGTAGGGACTCCCCTGAGAAATTCTGTAGAGGTAGATGTTGCCCTAGTAGAATGTGTTCTGACCCCCTGAGGGGTTGGTTTCCCATGGTGCTTGTAGCAGAAATTGATGCAGTGTGCTATCTATTTGGAAATAGTTTGTTTTGAAATGGCCTTGCCCTCTGCCCCTGTTGCAAAGCTGACTAGTAACTGGTCAGATTTTCTAAAGGGCTTAATCATATCAAGGTAGAATCTGAGCTGTCTATGCACATCCATGGAGTGCAGGATCCTTTCCCCTTTATTTTGAGGATTACGGAAGAAGGTTGGCAAATGGACGGATTGATTCAGAGCCACACTGGACACCACTTTAGGCATAAAGGAAGGGTTAGTCCTGAGGGGAAACCCTGTCAGCATGGAAAATAATGAAGGGTTCCACAGCCATCAGTGCTTGTAGTTCAGACACTCTTCTAGCTGCACTGATGCTTAGAAGCAAGGCTGTTTTCCAAGAGAGGAATTTTAACTCTGCTGATGCAGCATGTTCAAAGGGGGGAAGCATGAGCTTTTCCAGTACAAAGTTAAGGTCCCAACCAGGGGTGGATGCTCTCCTTGGTGGCCTTAAGTTGTTTGCCCCTCACAGGAGCTGTTTGATAAGACGGTGCGAGAAGAGAGGTGGGCTCAGTGTTGTAATGAGCACAAATGGCTGAGGCATGTATCATAATGGAGGACAGGCCTTGGTGGAGTAGATCTGCTAAGTAATCCAGGATTAGAGGCAGGGAGGGCATTGTTGTGTCCTCTCCTTTATATTGAATCCATGAGCAGAACCTTTTCCACTTATCAGCATAGGATTTTCTTGTACTGGGTCTTCTGGCTTCAAGAATGACATCCAGCCCCTGCTTGCTTAGGGTTGCTGGGGGAGAATTCAAGGAATAAGCCAGGCTGCAAGATTTAGGGTTTGCAGTTGTAGATGCCAAATCTGTCCCTCCTGCTGAGAGAGTAGGGTTGGGTTCTGGTGTAGGTGCCAGGGTGGCACCAGTGTTAGGCTGTGCAGGAGTGGGTACCAGTGCTGGTGTGGTCCGTCTGGGGCAATCAGAATTGTCCTTGGTCTGTCTTGTTTTATCTTGAGTAATACTCTTGAGAGAAGGGGCAGAGGGGGAAAGGCATAGATTGAGAGATTTACCCACTGAAAAGATAGGGCATCCACTTTCCAGGCCCTGCTGTGTGGATTCCTGGTGCAGAATTTGCTGAGCTGGTGGTTGTAGGGGTAGGCAGAGATCCATCTCTGGGGTCCCCCATTTCTGAATCAGAAGATTGAAGGTGCTGGGCTCCAATTGTCACTCGTGTGGGTCTAGGAGATCTCTACTCAAGTCTTCTGCCAGTGAGTTTTGTTTGCCTGGCAGGAATTGAGCTTGCAGATGGACTTGAATGTCCAAGGCCGTGTTCCACAGGGCCATGGCTAACCTGCAGAGTGGGTAGGAATGGGTTCCCCCTGCTTGTTGATGTACCACATAACTGTGGTGTTGTCTGTTTTTATTAGCAGTTGTCCTGGAAAGAGTAGGGATCTGAAAGCTGTCAGGGCATTCTGTACAGCTAACATTTCTTTTTGGTTGATGTGCAGATGAATTTGACTTGGGCTCCAGTGGCCGTGAATACATTTGCCGTCCATGTGTGCCCCCCAGGCATAGTCTGATGAGTTTGCGGTTAGGGTCTGGGTGGCGTGGGGTTGAGTAAATGGCAGTCCCTTGTTGTCGATGCATGCTTCTGCCCACCAAAGGAACTCTGTCCTTAGACAGGGTATGATAGGAATGACTGCTTCCAGGCCCTGAGAATGTTGGCACCAAAGACTTTTTAAGTACCACTGAAGTTTCCTCATATGCAGTCTTGCATATGGAATTAGCAGTATACATGAGGCCATGAACCCTAGGGCTTGCAGTATTTTTCTTGAGGATAGCTGGGTTCTGGTGGCCATTTGTTTGAAGTAGTCTGTCAGATAGATTTGTTTTTCTGAAGTGAGGAATGCCATCTGGGAAGTTGTGTCCAAGCTTGCTCCCAGGAATACAATCTTTTGACTGGGTACCACTTTTGATTTCTTTTTGTTGATGGTGTAACCCCATGGAAGTGAGAAGGTTTTTCACAAATGTCAGATGCTGCAGCAGCAATTCCTGACTGCCCACCTGAATCAGGCAGTCGTCCAAGTACAGGTAAATTTGGATATTTCTCTGTCTGCAGTATGCAATGGCTGGAGCCAGGCATTTTGTGAATACTCTGGCCACAGCAGATAAGTCAAACGGAAGTGCAGAGAACTGATGATGCATAGATCCTGCCCTGAAACGTAGATACTTCCTGCATGACTCCCTTATGGGGATGTGCAGATAGGCTTCTTTTAAGTTTAGGTGACTAACCAGGCTTCCTTGGCTAGCATAGGAAGAAGCTGTTGCAGGGTAAGCATTTTGAATTTTGGTACCACCAGGAAGGTGTTGAGAATTGAAAGATCCAGGATTGGGCACCAAGAGCCCTCTTTCCTGGGTACCAGGAAGGGTCTGGAGTAGAATCCTTGACCCCTCTGTTCTACTGGAACTGGCTGAATAGCTTTGATATTGAGCAGGGAAAGTACTTGGTTTTGAGCTTCTACCCACTGGTTTGGAGGAAGGTATGGAAACCCACTTGGGGTTGGCAGTGAATGGAAATAAAATTTGTACCCCTGGGATACAATGTTGAGGACCCACCGGTCCTGAGTGATGGACATCCAGTTTTTTGTATGAAGGGCAAGTTTTCCTCCTAGGGGCACAAGCAATTGGGAAGGGCTGGGGAGTGGAGTAAAGAAGTCATTGTGAGCTTTTTCCGTAAGGAGGTGGCTTACCACTCCCTGGTTTAGGGGTGGGGGTACTCCATTGCTTAGATCTTTGCATACCCTTAGACTGTAGTCTGGGTGGTCTGTTTTCCCTGGGTCTGGTTTGAGAAGGCCTGGAGGGGGCTGGAAAGGACCAGTGTTTGGAAGGGCAATACCTCTTGATTCTAGGGGGTTGCACTTGTAAGAATTCTTTAACAGTCTGCATAGACTTAGCTTTTTCTTCCATCTTTTTAAGAACCTCTTCTGCTTTGGTGCCAAACAAACAGTCCTTATTCAAAGTAACTTTGATTTGACATGATCTGGCAAGGTCTGCTCCTTCAGCCAAGCATGTCTTCTCAGTACAGAGCCAGTGATTGCTGCCCAGCAAGATGCTTCTAGGGCGTCAAAGCCACACAGCAAAGTATGCTTACTGACTTGGCTTGCAGAGTGCATAAGCTCCTGCAATTCTTTATGTTCTGCACAGTCTGAAAAGGTTGACACTTTTTGTTTAATAAGTTCCATAATATGTTGCTGGTACTTCAGCATGTGAAACTGACAATTCAATGCCCTAATAGCATGAGTTGCAGAGGTATATACCTTCTTACCCCATCTGTCCAAAGCTCTGGAATCCCTGTCCGAAGGGGTGAGATTCTTGGCTGTAATAGCCTTGATACTTTTAGGCCCCTGGGAAATTATCTCTGGGTCAGTAGCAGGATTCTTGGAAATAAATCTGTAAGTGTCAGGTAATCTGTAGTACCTGTCTGGTTTCCTAGGGGCAGGAGTAAGATTGGATTTCATAAAAACATCATCCACAACATCCAGGACAGGGGGTATTGCTAAAGGCCTGTGCTGAGGCAACTCTAGAAATTCTCTGAGTCTCACTTTGGACTGAGGACAGTCTTGGCATTCCCAGTGGAAATGCTCTCTTAAGGTATGTAAGGTTTCACCAAAAGAAAAATCCTCTGGAGGGGAGGCAGAAGGAATGGATTCCTCTGCATCTGAATCCTCATAAGTAGATAAGGGCATGTCTTCATAACCAGAAATCTCACAGTCATCAGACTCCTGGTCTGTAGAAGCTGAAGGGGGCTGAACTCTTCATCTCTTAGCAGGGGAAGGCTGACTTACCCTAATCAGCGTAATAAGGTCTTCGGCCATTCTAAGCATTTGTTTTTGCGGCATGGGAACAGGTGCATGCGTTTTGGTCGTCAGTTTTCTAGGCAGAGTGCGTACTCTGGGCCTAAGAAACTCGGTAGTTGTGGTTAAAAAAGAAGTTGCCGATTTGAGTAGAACATCGGTTGAGCAAAGAACTGCCTCAGAAGCCGGTGCCTGCACAGCGGCTCCGGACCCATCCAAGGTAGAGACACCCGCAGGTTCCATAGTCGAAGAAGAGTCTCGTGGCATACAGGACTCTGAATGGGTCTCAGTAGAAGCCTGCGAATCCACTGAAGAGGGCATCAGGGCCTGCGAAGGCACCTCACTGAGTACCGATGGACTAGCAATTAGCTTAGCGGAAGCATCGTTGTCAGTTTTGGATCTATGCAGTCTGTCTGTCTTTATCCTTACGTTTTTTCGGAATATCGGTAGTCGGATGGCTTACCGAAGCCATTTCAGAATATGGAGATCGAGAGTGAAAGAATTTAGCGACAAAGAGAGCCCGACGATGAATGGTTCTGCCATTAAACAAGGCACAAAACCGACAGCGAGGGACATCGTGGTCTGGGCCTAAACAGGTGACGCACTAAGAATGAAAATCTCTGTGAGGTATTTGCTTTCCACAGGCAAGACAATTGTTAACTTTTTCTGACATCAGTTAGAGCAAGAAAAAAGGATCCCCGACGGGGTACTTAGCTTTAGAAGACTTCAGGATTATTCAATTCGTAAATGAAAATTCAGGTAGCGGCCGACCGCCACTTACAAACTGCTTCTGGCTCCTCGGCAAGAAAGACTGATGTAATGGCGTCGGCTGCCCGGTTTTATACCCCTGACGACCTGATGTCAGTCCTGGAGCGACAGTATCCGACACAGAAATACTAAGTCTCTAGTTTTCGGGCCAACTAGGGGCTACCTGCAGGCAGATAACCCAAGTATGATGAGTGCAACAGTGAAACACGAAGAACATCAGCATCTTGGAAGAAAGCTGTGGTGACTGTATTATCCAAAGAGGGTAAAGATTCATCAGACCCATTTCAATTTTAAAACGTGATTATAAAGTGTGCATGTCTAGACTAGCTGAAGAAAGTCAAAGGTGTTGCCAAAATTGATAGTTATGGTTCACTGTAGTTTTTGGGGAAGGGAGGCAAACATCTGGCAACATTAACAGAATGATGATGATCAGACAGAAGCAGAATGTAAGAAAACACATCTGTTGTTGGTGGGTCTGGATGCAGATAAAGCATTCAACACAGTAAGATGGGATTTTATGAGGAGGGCAATGGAAGCATTTGCATTCGCTGGCAAAACAATAAGGTTAAATAGCAGGATATATGAATGATTGAAGGCAAGAATTAAAGTGGAAGGGTTCCTCTCTCAGTTATGTTTGGACAGTGGAACAAGGCAAGATGTCCTCTCTCCCCCTTTATTTGTTTTATATTTAAAGCCACTGGCAAAGAAAATAAGGGATTCAGAAATCCAAGGACATAATCAGTACAGTAAGCAGGAAAAGTTGGCTTAATTTGCAGATGATATGATTTTGTTCTTGATAAATCCAGAAAAGAACAACTTGGTGTTTTGGACCATTTTAAGACTGTTTCAAGTCTTTTCGGGATATAAAACTAATGAAGATAAGATAAAGGCTACAGTTGTAAATTATGCACCCACATACAAACTGTTTCCTCAATATCCATATTTAAAAGGACATGATATGATAAAGTACACAGGGTATGGATTAAACGGCTTCTGTTAAGGCAGATAAGGACATGTGGGAAGAGGCTCAACAAAAATAATACAATAACTGAGAAACTGGAACTCTTGTTTATAGATATTTACAGTAAGATACAAACAGTGAAAAAGCTTTTAGTCCTTTAAGTTTTATATACAGACTGGCATATTTTTATCACTCAGATGAGAAGTTGCTTACAATAATTAGTAAAGAGCTGAAGGAATTTATCTAGGGGGGGGGCAAGAGTTAGTGGGATAAATTGATCCTTCCAATAGAACAAGTTGGTTTAGGATTAGCGAATTTGAACAAGGTGGTTTAGGATTATCCAATTTGAAGCAATATTTTAAGGCCACACCGTTAAAGCTCATATACATTACACAAGTAGGTTATAATTCAGAGTGGAAAGGAATGAGGGAAGTTCAAGAAATAAGGAGAGAATAGGAATTTGGTTGCAGATTATTAAGCAGAATAATAACCATACATAGTATTATATTCATACATTTGCATAAAGTATTACAAAAACTATGCCAACACGGGAATAGAGCAAGGAGATTTTGCAAATAGGGAAGACTGCAGCCATAGCTACCCAACATAGGAAAATGGGGGCTGGAAGGCACTGGAGAAAACTGTCAAAGGAACCAAGGTATTGGGAGCCAATAACTAGGATAGACAGATAGAGTGGGATGAGGCCAAGAAGTTTGGACTGCAGGTTAGAGACCGTCTTTCCTAACAGGAATTGATATTAGATTAAAGGCAAAGAGAAAGGAATGGGGAGTCCTAAGTTAAAGCCCTGCTTTGGCATAGTTTTTAATCAAATCTACAACAGAAGCTGCTGATAAAAAATGGGATAAAACATTGCATGACAACTATAAGAATTATTCAGAGGAGGTTAGAAAATATTGGAAAGAGAGTGGAAAACAATTTACAAGGAAACAATAGAAGGACATATGTATGGCTCTCAAGTATGTAACAAAGTACTGAAAGTTTTGGATTTTTGCTTGGAAGTATTTGCATACGTATTTGTACCCCAAGCAAGGTTCAACTAATTTTTCCTAAGATGGGTAGCAAATGTTGGAACTGTGATGGGAAAGAAAGAGGTAACTGGGAACATGTTTTTGGGAGGGTAATGAAATGGCAGACTTTAAACAAATTCTGTCAGAAATACTGGGGCAGCAAATGGCTGTAACTAAGGAAATGATTGTTTTGAGCTGGGATGCAGGATCTGAATTGCCTAGACATATTAAGACCTTACAAAGTTTAATTTTGCCAGCTGCCAAAAAAGTGAATTACTAGAAAATTGATATCAGAATATAAACCAACTGTATTTAAAGTACTGCATATTGTAATAGAGAGAAAAGAACTGGAAGAGGGGTATTTAAAAATGCAAGGAACAATTACCTAGAAATAAATGGAATTTATGAGAACAGAACAAGCAGAAAAATGTTCAGGACGAGTGAGACTTAAGGGAATGCAGTAATCTTATAAGGAAAGAAAACATTTACTGTATAATGAATGTAAATGGAAAATGTCAATATGGCTAATTTTCTTTTCTAATAATGAGTATCCATATCAAAAATGATAATTTAATAAAGTTATTCAAAAAATATTAGTGCCTCATCAGCTTGTCCTTGTGTAACCAAAGCACCACAAGTATCCCCCATCACTACATTCTTTATGCTGTCATTAACAGATCATCTGATTGTATTTATTCCCAAACAGTGATTCAACTTATCTAACCGCACACTGCCTGCTTTCTATTAAATAATACTGCATACTAACCCAACAGCAAAAACATTTCTCTACCATCTAACAAAGAGCTCTAGATGGCAAAAATCTATTTAGGACTTCTTAAACAAAGGGACAAAAGCCCAATCACCTTAAAAATGGTTATGCTAATGACTAAACATTATTCCTTAGCCTTAAAAAAAAAATCTAAGAAGGTACTTGTATAAACAAGGTAGCATTCTACAGAAGTAAACAAACTTCCTTTCCAATTAAAATATTTATTTTTAGATATTTTGGAAAAAAAGATTAAAAGGATCATAGTTCAGACAAAAAAAGCAACCTCCTACCTTCTTTTTAAACATTCATGCCATCAACTTCAATATCCCCACACTGAAATGTTTGGTGAAAGTATGCACAGAATACCAAATAGCTGCCTCTAGATTTGATCTCCTTGTAACATGCTCCAGATGTGGCCAGTGCTCTACAGCCTTTGCTGGAGAGAACAAGGATTTGCTATGTAGAGAGCAGTAAAAGAAAATGGATTTAGAAATCCATTTAGCATTAGTCTATTTTGAAAGAAAGAGACAAACAATTGGATAATTTGCGAATATCCTTGGTCTTATCCAGGCAGAATCTGAACTGTTTATGCGCATCCAGGGAATGCAGAATTCTCTCCTCCCTCTCTGTTTTGTGGCTTAAGGAAGAAAGTGAGAAGATGTATGGGCTGATTGAGTGACAGTTCATTTACAACTTTTGGCATGAAGGACACTCTGCCCTTAAATAAGGAAGGGTGGGGTTGCCATAAGAGCCTGCAGTTCGGAGACTTGTCTAATAGAAGTGAGAGCAACCAGAAACATTGTTTTCTAAGTACAGAATTTGGGAGAGGCAGAAGCTGCTGGTTCAAAGGGAGGTGGGGTGAATTTCTCCAGTACCAAGCTGGAGGGATTGCTTCCCTTGGAGGTTTCAGGTGGACTACACCCTTTAAAGAAGTGTTTTACCGCTAGTCTCTCCAGAAGTGTTGGGTCCAGAGGTAGGCATGAAAATACGGCTGACGTGTGAGCCTTAATTAAGGAGTATGCTGGTCCAGACTGCAACAGCTCACACAAATAAGAGAGGACTATTGGAGTATTAGACTGAAGTGGGTCCCAATATTTAGGCTGACAAATCCTGGTAAATCTTTTTCATATTGCCATGTAAGGTTTTCTGGTAGAAGGTTTCCTTGTCTCCTGGAAAACCTTAAGCAAGTCATCAGAATACTGGTGTCTAAAAGGGATCAGAATCCTGTCATCCATACTGTCAAGCTGAGGGACAGGTAGGGATTTAGTAGTGAACTATTCTGCTGTGTGAGCAAGTACACTGTAGAGAGAAGCTTCTGGTGATGGCCCATGGTTAGGTGGAAGAAAAGGGAGAACACCAGTGCTGCCTTGGCCAATAGGGAGTCACCAATACAATCTTTGGGCATTCCTTTTGGATCTTTAATAAGACCTTGGGAAGCAGAAGAAGTTGGAGGAAGGCATACAAGAACCTCCCTTTCCAAGGGAAGGGCATTGTGTAATTTTCCAAGCTTGAGAACAGTAGGTCCTCAAACGAAATACTGGAATTTGTCTGTTGCTGATGGTGGCAAAAAGATCTATCTGTGGCACCCTCATTTATGGGCATTATCTAGGAAGATCACTCTGTCAAACATCCTTTTCTTGGAATTTTCTCTAGAACTCCTTAGAAAGCCTGCCAGGACATTATCCTGTGAAGGAATGTAAACTGCTTGGAGGAAGAGGTTTGCTTTTGTGGCCTGCTCTCATGCCAAAAGAGCCAGTCTGCACAGTTGGCAAGATCTGGTGTCCCTCTGCTTGTTTATGTACCACACAACCACTGTGTTGTCTGTGAATACTCTTAATGGACCTTGAGTTCTATAAACAGAAAAAAAATTGCAGAGTCTGGATAAGTGCCCTCATATCCTTCAGACTGGTGCTCTGGTCTCTGATTTGTAGGCCATTGCCCTTGAATTTTCAGGGTGCCCATCCATGCTCCCCATGCACTGTCTAATGCAGCTTTGTGCAGCTCCTGTTCTGCTGCCTGCAGTTTGAAGGGAAGATCTGGGTTTACCTTTATCAGTGATATCTGACATGGAACTTAGTTCTTTTGGCAAGGCAGTAGAGGAACCTGTGTGTCCACAGGATGAGAATGTTGGGACCAGATGTATTTCAGGTACCAATGGATCTTCATATGGAGTCTGGCAAAGGGGACCATGGGGATGGTTGTTACCATGAGTCCCAGTGTTCTGATTACCTTTCTTGTGGTACGGGACTTAAGAGGGAAAAGAGAAAGGAAGAAACAGATTATATTTTGCACTTTGTCTGGTGGCAGGAAGTCCTTTCTTTTGTTTGCTGTCTAGTCAGCACTCCAAGAAAACTAACGAGATCTTCGGTTGGTTTCATTGCTGACTTTTTCAGACTGACTGTGAAACCCAGGGCCTGAAGTAGGGCCATTGTAAACTTGAGATGATCAAGATGGGAACTGTATTAACAGGTCATCCAGAGAAGATTTATTTATTTATTTTATTTAACATTTGTTGACTGGGAAAGTCCGACTAGGACAGAGTCGATTTTTAGCAGAGGCCTGGGGCATGTCTTTGAAATATTTTGGAATATCTGGATTTCCCCGAGTCCTACAGTAAGCTATTACTTGGGGTGGGGGTGGGGGGGGGGGCAGTTATTCTGTGAAGATTCTGGGGCTGCAGAGAGTCCAAAAGGCAAGCAGAGAACTGAGAACTGAAAAAGTGAGATGAGCCATGAGAAAACCTCAGAAACTTCCTACAGGCTGGGAGACGTGAACAGGACAACTGGAAGGCTTGGAGCTTGGAGAAGGATTAATTGAAGCAGAATTTGCAAGGATAATATCTTGAAAGACAAATCAAAGAGAAATGTGTTGAGGGTTGAGAGACTATTTTTATTTTATTACATTTGTTAACCAGGTGTGTCTGACTGGGCCAGAAGCCCATTTTCAGCAGAGGCCCAGGGAGAAAAGCTCCACATACATACAGTAATACAGCATTCAGTAATAATAGTAGTTTTACAATACAGTATTTAGTTTATATGTACAGTGTAAACAGTATACAGAATCTCTAGTGAAGGACAAGTCATTATTAAACTTATACAGAAATATAAAGTACAGAGACTAGCGTGAACAGTATACATTCAGAGACAGTATGTATGTATATCAACAGTGAAATAATGACAGAGTTAAACTGCTATTTTAGATGTGAGTACAGTAAGTCAGCAGAGGTAGCAGACAGATGAAGGGAGTGTAGTAGAGGTTAAGGTAAGGTACAGGGAAGTAAAAAGAAAATTAGTCTGGTGAGTAGCAGGAACAGATCCAGTGTTTGGATTGGTAGTTCTTAAGGAGTTGTTTGAATTCGTGGTGGTTAGGATTTTGAGTGATGGGTTGTAGAAGTTTATTCCACAATTTGGCAATTTTGTGGGAGTAAAGGGAGTCGCCATGGTAACTGTGGGTAAGGGATACCTTTAGCATTAGCATGGTGGAGGATCTGAGGGAATGGGTATTAGTGCTGAGTTGGACAAGGTTAGAGAGAGCGGGGCAGTTGCTGGGTTGGTACATAATTTTGCGAGCAATGCCATTTGGTTGAGGGATAAAAGATTAGGGAGTTCTAACCAATTAAGTTGGGAGAGGGCAGAGCAGTGGTGAGTCCTGTACGGCTGACTGGTGGCAAACCTGGCTATTTTGTTGTAGCAGGATTCAAAGTTACTGAGCTCAGTCTTATGTAGGTTTGTGAAAATGTGAGATCCATATAAGAGGGTGGAAAGCAGACATGAACGAGCAGTGGTTAGTCTTGCACTGAGTAAGGTATGGTTGAGCTCTACAGAGGGTGCCAAGTTTGGCGTGAACTTTTTTGATAGAGAAATACGCTTGTTAAATTTTAGATTCTTGTCAATTGTGACACCTAGAAGTTTGGTGTGCTAAGTGGGTTCAATTTTGGTTCTGTTAGAAGACAGAATTGAGAGAAGGGACTGACTAGGTTTGGATATTTGAGAGAAGGGACTGACTAGGTTTGGATATTCTGTTTCTGAAGCCTATAATCTTAGTCTTAGTTTGGTTAAGAATGAGCTGATGCTCAGACAGGTATTTTTCTATGTCTTGAAAGGAGTTTTGCATTTTTAGTTGAAGTTCTTGTGGTGAGGGGGCTGAGCATATAAGTGTGGAATCGTCAGCATACTGCACAATATGTGCCAGTTGAGTTGCTGAGCTGAGGCTGTTTGTAAATATGGTAAAGAGGAGGGGTCCAATGATGGAGCCTTGGGGTACACCTACTGAGATGGGGAGTAGTGGGGAGAGACTGCTTCCCCATTTGGTTGCCCGCTGATGACAGGAAAGATCGCTATGAAACCAGGTTAGGGCTGCAGTGCTGAGGCCACGGGGTGCGAGTTTGGAATATCTGGATTCCCTGAGTCCTGCAGTAAGCTATTACTCGAGGGGGGGGGCAGTTATTTTGTGAAGACTCTGGGGCTGTAGAGAGTCCAAAAGGCAAGCAGAGATCCAGAATTGGTCTCCAGTCTCCTTTTATTGGGATGAGGAATAGTTTGGAATAGAATCCTTTTCCCACATATTGTGGAGGCACTGTCTCTCTTATGCCTTACTCTACCAAGGTTTAAATGACAGGATAGAGCAACAGAATCTGATTTTATGGAGATGTACAGATACCAATGAAAATAGGAACGTTTTAGTTTATTTCTTTTTTCTAGGTGTGATGTCTGCTTTATCTAACAGTGGAGGCTCTAATGAACCTCAATTAGCAATCTGAAAATTTCCTCTCTAACAAGGATTTGCGGTATGTTCTTGGGACTTTCAGAAAGTAAGTTGGGTTCCTCCTTTTAACCATTATCAATAGCTTCAATTGTTTTGCTCAGATGTACCCGCAGGGGTCACAGTAGCAAGAGACTGAGAAGGTGTTGGGTATACTGCAAGTTCAAAGACCTCTGTGGGTATATCCCAGTCTGACTGGGTAGCCATAATATCATGCCTAGGCCTCAAACATTTTCTTTTGAAAGGGTGGGACATAAGGTACAGAAGGGCCTGACATCTTTGTTTGAGCAAGGCACTTAAGGTGCTGAGTTTCTAAGTAGGAATTGAGACAAAAGTAGTTTTGAGGAGCTTTCGAACAAAGGACTGACAGATTATACAATTTCTGTAATTGTGCACTTACACAGAAAAGGCACTGGGAGCAGAAATCTTTGTAGAGAATCTGCCTACTGCAATCGCACTTTCGCCTCCTAGCTATCATGTAATAGAGCAACAAACAGCAATATAATGGAGAAAAATAACGGAAGTTTTTCCAACATGGCACTTATCTGAACCAGTGAAGGCCAATAGTACTAATCACTACATACAGTTGCATGTGCAAGACCTGAATTCACACAGATGGAGAGATAATCTAGAGAATTTACATTCATACATTGCCCATATGTCTCTATAGAAGGTTTTAGCTTTGGTAACATGGCTGGATGCCCAAGTTACTTAAAGAGATAATCCAAAAGTTTGGAATACTGCAACCATGATCTAAGGAAGAACATCGTATTAATTAATACAAATGCAAATTTTTACCTTTTTTGACAACAGTGACAATATTACTCATTCTGTTAATTTTAACAGCTTCATAAATGGCACCTACAGTTTTCAATCACTATAGTTAATACTCTGCTTCACTCCTGAAAGGTACTCGTACTTTGTTGGCAGCATACATTACTGGCACCATGGTAAAATGTATTTTTATATAATATTCTCTGAGCAAACTTTCCAAGCCTATACATACATCACAGTAGTTTGTTATGGCCTTGCTAAACACCTAAAATGACTGTGACTGATTCTGATGCAGCAGCATCTTCGGAAGATAAAGGATCTCAGGGTTTTCAGAACAAAAGAGTTCAGGTATGTTTATGCAAACAGTTTATGAGTAGCTCAGGGGTGGGTGATATCAGGGACAATGTACCAAAGGAAAGGTAAACAACTCTGGTGCTGTTTCTGTAGTAGATGAACAAGGCACTGACCATGATCCAGATAAGCTGGGGAAAGGAGGTAAGACTGAGTGCCCACTGTCAGCTCTCCATCATCACAGCAAGATGGCACTACTCATTGCTCAGTGGTTACAAGCACAGGCTGGGGCTTTGCTGCAGCAGCATGAAGGGTCATAGCATGCACTCAACATGCACCAAGTAGTACAAAGGAGCTGTGATCTCAAGTTGTTATATGTAACACAGGTCCCATTATTCTGTGTCCACTCTGAGGCAGCATGCAAGCCATTATCCATGAGGGAAGGAGGATTAAGTTAATGAAGTTATTTAAAAAAAATCTTTTTCTCTGCAATGCACAGGATACCAAAGTAGCTTCCCCAGCCTAGGGATACCCACAGTTGTCCCTTAAACATTGGCAACCCCCAGTCAGTGGGGCAAAGCTAGAGCTGGTGTTCTGGTAAAAGGCAGTACCCCAGAGACAGGTTGGAACGTTCATCAACTGCCTTTGAATCTCACCAGAAAGAAAGCACAGGTTTACTAAATCATGGGGCTATTAGATCCACTGAGATTGTGACTATTCCATATGAAGTCTGGGAAACTGACTTCAAACATCTGTCTGACATCCAAGTCTTGAACCACAAGCCCAACTGTGGAATGTCTTAGTAGAACCCACTTGATTTGTGCCACTGGACTTTGCAGAGCCTGGGGAGACCCTACGTGAGAAGATGTCAGTCTTGATTACACGGTTCCGATGAACATTCAAACTGAAACAGTATTTCAGCAAGTTGGCTTGAGATTAGTTAACAATAGACAGAATCCATTTTCACCTGAAATCTCTGTCTTAAGTCAAGTGGAATTCAGTGTAAGATCCCAAAATTCAACAGTTATGATGAAAGAAGTCTTAACTTTTGCTCCTATTTTGAAGTGAAAATTCAGATCCTGAAACTGCAACCTAAAAAGATTCCCTGTAAGCTATGAGTACTGGAACATGCAAAGAATTAACTTTCATACCTATGGTGTAAAACCACTATCCAAGATTAAACACATTTAAGACGTCCTGAACTGCCTATGTTCTGAAACGTTTTGTACAATGTGTATATAATGAAGTCTTTTAAGTCCCATATTCAATGAAGATCTCTAATTTTCTTTGGAATAAGGAAAAAAGGAAAATCCCTGCATAAAAATTCAGTTCTGTATGAAAAATGTATGAGAAGATTGAGGCCCAGAACTTGCTTTTGCAGAAGAAAGTGAACTTCATTAAAAGTAAGACATGTACTCACCACAACTATAGATGTGGTTGATCTTTTATTTTTTTAAACATCTTTACTACCACATATTACAGTGACCTGAGCACACATTCAATTATAAAAGAGAAAACAAACCATTACAAAAAAATATTTCATGCATTTTATATGTTTCCTTTCTTAACAATTATTGAATATACTACACAGAATGTTCAAGTCCTGCCTTCCCTGAAAAATCCTTCTCCTGAACATTATTCTGCATGCACTGTTCCCATAAATTCCATTTATTTCTATGTAGTTTGCTCCTTCTCTTTTCTGAAGACCCCAGCTCCAATTATTTTATCATTTTACAACATTCAATAATGTGGTTACACTTGGTTTTGTTTTTGATTTCCTTTTTGTAGTAATTTTTTTGGGTGGCCAACAACATCAACTTTATAGTCTTAACTAGATCTAGGCAATTTATTTTCCATATCCCATCTAAAAAGAATCAGTTCTTTAGTTAAAATAATTTATTTCTCCAACATTTCTCCCCTTCTCACACTCTTCCTATTCTCCACTTTCACTGCATCTCGATGTTTATTGAATATCTTACATAATCCCATCCTTCCCTCTCTCTCTCCCTCCACCCTCCATTTTCAATATATCTCTATTTGTTTATTGATCCTAGGTGATTATAAGTATAGCAATATTAAACATAACAACTTACCGTACCAAACAAGTGTATATGAGACACTACTCCATTGTATATTAAGCTGTTGTATCTCTGAGACGCTGCTCTACTAAATAATTGCTTGTCACTAAGTGTAACTCTCAAAATATGTGTTGCTAAGTGATCCTGTTAGCTTTATTACTAACTTGAACTGTGATATGTGTTACTATGTGATTTATTACTACCATTTCTCTGATTGTTTCACTATTATGATGTCGTTATGTGGAGCTTTTCTCCCCGGGCCACCGCTGAAAATAGGCAAATTTGCCCAGTTGGACTTCCCCGGTAAACAAATGTTAAATAAGTAAATTTCTGACAAAGTACGCTGCAGGGAATGTCTAAAATCTAATAACTCCATTTATTCCCAAATCATATGTTCCCAAGTACCACCTTCCTTCCTAGCACAACTATATCAATTGCTGTCTATCTTTGGGAAACATTCTCTGAAGTCTGCTTAAGGTATAAAATACCTATACAAACACTTCCATGCAAAAATCCTAAACCTTTTCTGTTACATACTTGGGGAGCCATACAAATACACGCCCATTGTTTTTTTTTTTTTGTACATTGCCTTTCCGTTCTCATTTTCCAGTCTTTTCTAACATCTTCTGATTGATTCACACAATAATCATGCATTTTTATATGCTCTAATAATTATTATTTTTAACCACTGCTTCTGTTCCATATTCAATTGCAAACAAAAACAGAGTTGAGCTTCCTCTGTGCCTATACTCTTATCAATCCATGGGCAAGGAAGGCAATCTCCAACCCACAGTCCAGACTTCTGCATGATCTTTTCAATCTCCTCCATGACTCTTCCCTTCCTAGTTATTTGCTCACAATACCTTGGTTATTTTGTTAATTTTCTCCAATAAATTCCAGCTCCTGCTTGCCTATTTTCTATACCCCATTACTTGCTGTCATCCCTCTTAGCAAAACTTCTTTTCTCTATTCCCATGTTGGCTTAGTCCTTGGAGTATTTTATGCTTTCTAAATATAACATTCAGTATTGTCTATTATTCTCCTTAAGGGCTTGCATCCAAAATCCTAATCTCTCATTTTGTTTTACTTTGATCTGTGGTTTTCTGCGTATGTTGTTTGTATACTAACCTTATCTGTATAGCTCTAAAGCATCCCTTCAAATATGGTAATCATAAATCACCTTATTCTATGTGGAGAAACAACTTATCCCATTTAACTCTTACCCTCTTTTCCCTCACAAACAAATGTATTTAATTCTTTATTAATTATAGTCCACAGCTTCTCCTCTAGTTGGTAAAACATGACGGACCTGTATGCACTATTAAAGGGGAAAGAAATATTTTCACTCCTTGTACCTCACACTATCCATATACATAGTCAACAGTGTCCAACTTTTCAATTTTTTATTGCCTTTTCACATATTCTTAGCTGTCAAAACAGAATCTTTTTTAATCCAAACACCCAAATATTTCATCTTATCATGTGCCCAAAATATGAGTATTGCTGAACCTATCCTTGTGTGGGAACACAGTTTATTACTATGGCCTGCATTTTATCTTCATTTACTTTACAGCCTAAAAAAATATGTGTCTCAAATTTTTCCACAACAATAAAATATATTTTTTCTGGATTTATCATGCATAAAATATCACTACAATTAAGGCTAGTTTTTTTTGAGTACCATACCAGCTATAGCTTTGAATCCGCGGTGGTGGTGCTGCGGTAGCGTTGTCGCCTCACAGTAAGATGCTGACCGGTTCGACTCTCAGCTACAGCGTCTTCTGCGTGGAGACATGCGTGAATGGGCGTACCTTTGTTGAAGGTTGTGCGTTAGGGCTGGCAACTCAGCACGTAAAAATCAACTGCCAATCATTAGCGTACAAGAGTTCCGCTGTGGCGACCCCTAACCGGGAAAAGCCGAAAGACACAACAACCAGCTATAGTTTTGAATTAGTGAGTACCTCACTTTCTTTGCCAATGTTAACAGCAAATAACAATGGAGAAAGAGGACACCCCTGCCGGGTTCCTCTGTTCAAACATATGTTTACACAGTGGAACCTTCCCACCTTGACTCTTGCCTATGTCCCTTCATATATCTTCTGAATGAACCCCATTACTCTATTAGGACATGCAAATACTGCCACTGCCCTACCTGTAAAATCTCAGCTAACGTTATTGAACATCATCTCTACATCAAGACCCACCACGTATCCCTCTGAATCATCATTCTGTTAATGTTTTCAAATGTTTGCCTCTCCTCCATAAAACCACACTGATCCATAACTGTCAGTTTTAGCAACGCCATAGCCATTCTATTAGCTACTATAGAGAGATACTTTATAATCATGTTTCAAAATTAAAATCTATATGATCTTGGATTTAAAAGGTCATTTTCTCTCTCTCTGTAGTACAGCTACCACAGCTTTCTTCCAAGATGACTGTACACTCCCTTTTAAAATATTGTTAAACAAACCCTTCCAGATCTTTGTCACCTTTTCCCTCTTATCTTCATAGGAATACCATCTGTTCATGAAGACTTCTGCTGATTGATTATACATCCCCATTTTTATCACACCCCCTCCCATCTTAGTTATAAATTCTTGAGCTTCATCTTTGCCTAACCTTGGCATATTTAAGTCTTCCATAAATATTTCCATGTGTGTTCTTTCTTGGTCACCCCCATTCCTCTGCTCTATATGTATTTTCACAACATTTCTAAATATCTGTAGTAGCTCTAGATGATCACTGGTTATCCTCCTACTCACAGGCTCTCCAAGTTTGACAACACCCCTTTATATTTTCTGGTGCTAATAGTTTTTGTGCTCTGGGGTTATTACAGAAAAAAAATACTTGGTTAAAAGTGACTTTTCTAAACTCATACTTATTATCCAATACTTCCTTTAGCACTCAACAATTGCTTCTCCTCTTGCTCTGTATGACTCATATTCATCTGCAACACTTTAAGCTTTGATAAACCCCAAAAATGATTCCTATTACTTCTTTGCCATATCATTTCTCTCTCATTTCTACCATATTTTAAATTATATTTCATACTACTCAACAGCTATCCCTTCAGAAAAAAATGTAATTTCCTAGCAAATCTTGAACTGTTTTAACCACTTATTCCTTAACATTCTCTCTTTTTTAATAGGCAAGTAAGAAAGCACCAATCTCTCATTTTTACTTGATTACTTTTGTCTACATGAAGTTGGATTTAAAGGGTTCTTTTTTTTCTTTTTTATGTAGTACAATTACCACGACTTTCTTCCAATATGCTATTACTGTTATTGGATGTGTTTCAAAAATTAAAGTTATATACTATCATAGCAATAGATCCATGTTGTCTTTATCTGTCTCAGCATGTGGGTTACTGGATGCAACCCACACTTCTACCTCCTCTACCCATAAACCCAAGTTTGTCCCATGAAAAATGCTTGGAATACAACATATAATCAGGGGAATAAAAAATAAGGGAACAGAGGGCAGCAGAAACAAACCCTCTTGCACAGACTTTGAGGCTGGACCACAAGGCCGATCAGAAGCACTCACTAACAAAATGATAATTTGGAGGGGGTGGCGGAGATGGATGGATAAGAAAAACATGGATATATCTTTACAGTAAGTACATAACTTTCATATATGAAAACACCTTCTCCATCTGGCTTAAACTGTGCAACAGTCTCCAGCCATTAAAAACTCCAGGGAGGCCTCTAGGAGAGAATATTTCACAAAATGGTGCAACCAAATAAAGCTCAAGACCTTGACTGCACATCCAATGAATATTAGACCAGGTAGTTGCAGCACAGATGTCATTAACAGAAGCCTGCAAGAGGAATGCAGCTGAAGTAGCCTTTGCTCTTGTGGAATGACCTTTAGGCTTCATACCTAAAGGTACTGCCTTCAAGGGGAACGCAAAGGAAATACAACTGGAAAGCCATCTAGATAGGGTCACTTTGAAAAGAGGTTTGCCAAGTCTTAACTTAAAAGGATACAAACAATTGGTCAGATTTTCTGAAACTTTTGGTTCTATCCAAACAGAATCTAAATTGTCTATGAACATCTGAATAATGAAACAAATATTTTCCCTTGCTACTGAAATTTGGAAAGAACACTGGCAAGTAAATGGGGTGGGGGAAGTACCAAATACTGGAACAGTGCACATATCAAAAAAGTGCCCCTCAAGAAGGCCTTAGAAGCTTCAAATCAAAAACAGGGCTATCATCCTTGCCAATGTGAAAGTTAGAAAGGGAGGCCAGTTGTACCTTAATAGTGGAATAACTATGACCAAAATGAGAGAGACCAGTGCTGAAAAGCTTTTGGAAGAAGTCCAAACAGAAAAAAAAAATAGTTTCCACTTACTAGAATAAAGCATCCTGGTAGACGTTTTTGGGATGAAAAAAATATGAATGACAATCACACCCTTGGGGAGTAGGAACTGAAAAACCTGCAAGATTAGGAAAACCACCTTCATCTCCAAGACACTGATGTGAAGACTGGCATCATCCCTTGACCAGGTACCTTGGAAGTCTTTCTCTAGAAATGCCTCACTGTGGTCTGTGGAGGGAGAAGAATGAATAGTTGTGCAAAATGTTACCATAGCCATAAATGCCCTTCTCTTCTATATGTTGCATTATTCATAACATGGGGGAGTCTGGCATTAGTTGACTAGTATGTCCAGCCAGTATACAAAAGTCTAACACTACTGTAGAGAATGTGCAACTTCTCACATAGTTAGAGTCCCACATCGGTCATAAAATGATGTTGGGTATAAAGCGGATGTCAGCATATACCAAGTCTCAGAACTGAATGTTGCAAGAAGAGCACCAGCCTGAACAGGGTGAGGAAACACACCACCAACATATAGGCAAGTATCAGAGGAAAGGCAGGAGGGAAAGAATACTTCAACATATAGAAGAGAAGGACATCTATGGTTATGGCAAGATTTTACACAACTATTCTATATCCTTCTATTCATACGTTACAGTATTTATAACATGAGGGAGAATACCAAAGGTCATGCAGAAGAAGAGATGGGCGGAGGGGCAGTAGCACTTTCTACAAACCCCTGCAGAATAACCCTTGCAAAACCAGCTCTGCACCTGGAAATGCTATCCAACTCTATGATTTGTGCAAGTGTGTCCACAAGACCAGGCAGCTGCTTCTAGAATACAGCTGGTGTCTAGACCCTTGAAAAAGGCACAAGAAGAGGACACAAGTCTGGTGGAATGTGCCCTAACAGGAGAAGCAGGAGTTTTTACATGGGACACATAACAAAAGGAAATGGTTTTGGAAATCCAAGTGGAAATAGTCCGATTGGAAACAGGGCTGTCCAGGGCCCTTGGGTGATAGGAGATAAAGATGGTCAGATTTTCCAATAGGTTTGGTTCTGTCCAAATAAAATCTGAGTTGTCCATGGCTATCTAAGTTGTGTAAGATCCTTTCACTAGAAGGCTGCGGAAAAGGTGGGAAGATTAATGGATTGATTGACAACTCATTTAACACCTTGGGCATAAAAGCGCGGTTAGTGCATAAGGAAACCCTATCCTTGTGGAATACACTGAAGGGGGAAGAAGCCATCAGTGCCTGAAGTTTAGAAACCATTCTTGCAGAGGTAAAGGCCGTGAGAAGAACTGTTTTTCAGGTGCAATGCTGAAGAGAAGAAGAACATGCTGACTCAAAAGGAGCTTGATTACGTTTTTCTAGAACAAAATTAAGATCTCAAGGAGGAGTAACTGGTTTTCTTGGTGGTCTAATATGTAGGATACCTTTCAGGAAAAATGTAACTTCTAGCCTTGAGGCCAAGGGAGGAGTCATAGGCAGACATGCGGAGCAATGGAAAGGTGAGCCTTTACTGAAGGGTATGACACTCCACTCTTCAATAACTCACACCGGTAGGACAAAATCACTGGAACATCCACCAGCAGTGGTTGCAGACTCTTAGAAAGACACCAGATGGAAAACCTTTTCCATTTGGAAATATAGGATTTCTCAGTATTGAGTTTTCTGGCCCCCTGCGGAACTTGCAGCACATCCTCAGAGAAAAGGTATCTGAAAGGGATCAAAACACTATCACCCACAGGGTCAGTTGCACGGTTGATATCTGTGGGTGTATTAGAGATCCCTTGTCCTGTGTGTGTAGTGTGATATTTGAAATATTCTGCTTTTCAGCAGTGAACAAGTTAAAAATGTATTTCATTGTTATTAGAAGTCAGAAGTAAAATATTTTATCTTTTATAAACTATGCAGTTTGTGAAATTCTCTATCTACAAGCAGTTCAAGATGAACTCTTGTATGCAGCTGTGTTTCTTCAACAGGACTTGCAAGATAAGAGCAAGGCCGAGGAGTTATTCTTCAGGAACAGAATGTGTGAGATATGGAAAACAAATTGTCAGCAGACCAGCTTCAAAGGAAAGACTTATTATTCTGGCAAATTCTCTAAACTGCTGATGCAGGCAAAAAAGAGACTATAAAAATTGGACTTCTTTTGTATGAGAGACTTTGATTCTTACAGTTTGATCCTGTAAGCTGAAGTACGGTTTTGTTGTTTGTCTTGCTTACTTCGTATGCATTAAAGGAATATCATATTAGATTAAACCGGCTCAACTGCCTTCACTGAGTAATGATACAGACTAGCTTTCAGTGTAGTAACATAAATTTTACAGTGGCAAGACCAGGCCAGTTCGAACAAATCAGGGAGGTGTGACCTGCAGAGGTACCTCTCACAGTGTGACATTCCTGCACAGTTCTTCTTTTGAGTGCACTCTCTTTTTTCGTACTACTTCATCCATTGCCTGGCGGACAGAACCACTGCGGTAAAATACAGGGCAGTACGGTAATATTTCTTCAGACAGTTGGTGAGATACAAAGAGGGGATCCCACTACCGGTCCTGCCTTCACCAGCATCTAGTGACTGACAGCAGAAAATTCTTCTACAACTGATCTTCGTGTCAGGCCTGATCACCTTGTCCTGAACATTTGTGGTAAATATTTTCTTCTGTTTTTCTTTTAACAATGAATGCAATTCATGAAAATGCCAAGAAGTGCACTAAATCTTTTACTGTGATGTATCTGAATCATATGTATTATTCAAATACATAGTATTAATTAGCATGTTAGCACCTGTAAGTCTTTGCTACATTGGGCAGAAGTTTCACAGAATGTACAAAAATGTTTTATTTAAATGTTGCTTTTTGCATGCCTCGTCATAAACGTATTGTACAAAACCAGGGTAAAGTAATGTTTGAAGCACAGACAATGGTTCCTGTTTCTATATGTCAAAGTTTGTACTTTGCAGCCAGTTTTCCAGGAGTTTATCTTGACCTCATGGGTCACTTTCAGATTTGCTGTGATAAATGCAATGCGTCTGGTAAAATGCATGCTGACACTGCTAAATGTACAAAAAAATGTTCTCAGTTTTTGAAAGTCTCACAGACTAAAATTAAGACAAACTTATTATGTGAGGCAGTAAAGCTATTTATATAATAAAAGTGTTAACTGTTTGTTTGCAATAAACATATGACAGGCAACTGGCTGACACACAGCATGATGTAATTGTTGCAAGGGAGGAGACACTACAACCTCAGAGAGACAGAAATCTAAGGCTGCTAAAACAGCATATTTAACTAATGTTAAAAACTCTCCCTAAGTGGGATGAACAGAAGGGTATTTTTAATAACATGATTACGTTTAAAGCTTGGGTTCTTAAAACTGTTGCTTCTGGAATTTTATTCCTAAGCGTTTCATGGCTTACATACAGCAAAAGTGGCATATAAGCACTGCACATTACAAAACAGTTCTAAAATCAAATGAAAGTAGTTACACGCAGTAAACACATGACGTCACAAGACTGACATGCATGTATTTTTTTTTTATCTAGAGTGCAGCAGAAGGCAAACAACAGCAAATATAATGCATAGTTAAGCAAGTTAAAGTTACAAGTATATTAACGAATGACTGAAGGTACGAGTAAGTGCTGAAGGAGTTATGGGATAAGCGTCCGGAATGTGCAGAAAGAAAGAAAATAAAGTATGTAAGCTCAAATCTTTCCAGGCTGGAATGGGTAGTTACAAGGAATGTTGCATAACATAAAATGTTACTGGTACTGAAATTTATAAGGTCAAGGAAACAAGGCTGATTGCCAGGCCAAACAGCTTAACAAAAATCCTGTTTGGTAATTGTAATAAGATGTCATACTTGTGCATACATGTGTTTGCAAGTAGATACTACTACGAGTACAGTCAGTACATGGGCTATGGTATGCAGTTAAAATATGCAGGTCCCTTTACAAAAAAGGAGGGTAGGTAACAGCCAAAGGCCAAGCATACACTAATTGTGTCTGAAGCCAAAAAAAACAGCATTTAGCTAAAGTGATACAGGTCCTTCAAACACTACAGTAGGCAGGGTTTAAGGTTCAAAGTGAAATGGTACAATTCATGTCATGACATGCTTTCTAGCCAGAAGGAATCACCCTTTCTGGAGTAAGGACCAAAGGAAAGTGGCCAAAGCTACAAAACTAGTAGCTCCAAGTTTAACACGTCCCTTTGTGTTACAGGCAGCAGCTGGACCCAACACACTCTGTTGTGCTTTTACAGGAGTGGCCTCACGGCTCTGATGCTAAAATGAAAAAGACTTTACATTCTTCAGTAAAAAAAATACATGCTGAGAGGGGATATCACCTGTGCATTCAGCAACTTTTGGCCATTTACTAAGGTTTAAAACAAACTGAATACTTAACAGCTTTCTCCAAAGACAATATAGTACAGACACCATATTATGCCACTCAGGCTTTGATAAATAAGACTCAGTTAAATAAACTGATTCATGACATCAGTCAAGCAGCATTTGCAAACCAGTTGGCATTATTTAGTGTCAAGCAAGTTATAATAAAGGCAGGAGATAAGTATTACTTATCTAACCATGTAATATGAAGGAAATTTTTTTTCAGAGAGTGCATACATAATTAATTCTCTGAAGCTGCATATGTCTACATGGGCAAGAAGAGGGCTTGTTGATAATATGGGCAAATCACTCAGGCGTGCTTCTGTGTTGCAGACTATTTGAAATTTAGTTCATAGCCAGTCCCTTGCGAGTTACTACTGCCTTTTAAAGGTAAAAGCTCATCAGAAAGCTAAAAATGAAAATTTTCAGTTAAATAACTATGCAGATCAGATGGCAAAAAAGGCAGCCAGGGAAGAAATGCAATTGTATCCTACAGAACACCTTTCTGCAGTACCAGATAAAACCACTGCAGTAAATGACATACAGACATTTTCAGCTCAGGATTTGCAACACAATTTGCTGCAGATCCAAACCAAGTTTGGTCTGAAGAAAGAATTAGAGAAATGTACTCTTGTAGGAGACAGTCCAGGGAAATATTATGCAAAATGTTTTGAAGACAGTTCTAGTTTTCCTTATATTCCGTACCAACAGGCACGACAGTTAGTGAAGTTTCATCATCAGGTAATGGGACATTTGGGCACACAAAAGTTATGGCCTATTGTAAAGAACAAGTACAGGCATTCACAGCTAAAGGAAATTGGTGATTTAGTGCATGCTAAATGCTTAATGTTTGCAGGTTAATGCTCAATTGAAAAAGCCACAGTTACTAAAGGTAACTCCAGCGGATGGACCTTGGTATGCCATCCAAATTGACATTACCCCCAGCTAAAGGTGGGTACAAGTATATGTACTAATACCGCAGACATTACAGGAAGCATACATTAGGCATATGTTCTATCAATATTAACAGGTAAACCTACTCTGTTCATACAGACCATTTGGTTAAAATCCCATCTCCCTGTAAAAAGGTAGACAGACAGTATCAAAAGTTGTAGTACATTTTAACATTACATTCCCAGACAGAGGCAAATGCCAATACAAAAGAGCTTGGTATAATACCCTGCTAGGAGGCCTAGGCACAGGCATTAGAGGTATTAATACAGCTAATATTGAAATTCTAGCTAATCATTTAAAAACAGTGGGGGAAGATATCTTTCAGTGTGTACATTTACAAGCATCTTGGAATCCAGAGATATGGAAGGCACACCTGCACAATATAAACTACCAGCAGCAATGTTTAGACAATTATGATGTTATGCAGTTAACATCAGTTAACATTTGATGGTAACATGACAGTTTTTGTAAACTGGACAAAATGCACTATGCAATCTTTGTATGTAGAAACTCAAAAAAATAATGTACAAATTGAACTGATGTTACAGAATGAAAATGTTTGGCGACAATTGTTTCATAAATGGGTACCTGATACAGATTGGATTAAATTATATACTGAAGCAACATATTGTACTCCGCAATGCTGCATAGGACAGTTTTCACATTATAATGTTACTGATACCAAAGTTATGTGTTAATTTACGGTATTACCTATGACATTTCTAGTTCCAGAAGGATATGAGTTTTGGTTGCCACAATTTGAAGGTAATTATATAGATATGAGAGGAAAAACATAAAATTGAGTATTGTACACAGACTCAAAATGGGTTAATTTGTGGGCAGCATTCGCCTGTCTAGGAACCATGCTTATTGCAGCACTCTGTTAATTTGTGCGAATGGAACATTATGCCATCTTCTATTCAAATGTTTATAGAGGTGGCTCCTCAGCATATTTGTCTGGTTACAGATCAGGATGTAGGTCATAATTTACAGTTACCTTTTGTAGGATGTTTATCACATGTTGACTTCCTTAAATGGAACAATCAGAGCTATGTGCTTACTGAAACCATAGAAGTAAATACTTCCATGAATTGGAACTATGACTTAATACAGCTTCCCAATATATATGTATCTTTTGAAAATTAAAAAAATATATAATGAATAATACTGAGATTCTCAAAGAGTACTTAGGAAAAAGAAATAAAAGTTTTCTGTATTATGAGGCAGTAAGCATCATTGCAAAAGACAAAATTACTTAGCTAAAAAGACCAAAAAAGACACTGCTCACAATTGGTGGGACATCTTTACTGGTTGGTCAAAATCAGGAAAAAAACTGTTAAATTGGTTAGTAGATCCTGTACTAGTAGTGTTAGGTATTATAGTCATATTAACTATCTGGAATTGTTATCTAAGTTGTCATTTGCGAAAAACTTACAGAGTCCAGCAAATCATGATGGTTAACATAAATTGGAAAAGGTTTCAATGTGTGCAATTGAAGTCAAAAATGAACAGTCATTTTCCGCCTTTTAATTTGAAAATAGGGAATTGTGAGATTTGAAATATTCTGCTTTCAGCAGTGAACAAGTTAAAAATGGCTTTCAGTGGATTTGTCTGAAAATGTAAAATAAGTACTCTGCTTTTCAGTGTAGTACAGGGTGAAGTTAGTTTAAACTCTTGGCAAAAAGCATATAGCTTGGCATTCATTGTTATTAGTAGTCAGAAGTAAAATATTTTATAAACTATGCAGTTTGTGAAATTCTCTATCTACAAGCAGGTCAAAATGAACTCTTCTATATAGCTGTGTTCCGTCAACAGGACGTGCAAGATAAGAGCAAGGCCGAGGAGTTATTCTTCAGGAACAGAATGTGTGAGATATGGAAAACAAACTATCAGCAGACCAGCTTCAAAGGAAAGACATTATTCTGGCAAATTCTCTAAACTGCTGATACAGGCAAGAAAGACTATACAAATTGGACTTCTTCTTTTGTATGAGAGACATTGATTATCACAGTTTGATGCTGTAAGCTGAAGTACGGTTTTGTCATGTGTGTATCTTTCATTGTTATACTAGATGTTTACTTCGTATGCAGTAAAGAATGTCATATCAGATTGAACCGGCTCAACTGTCATTGAGTTATGGTACAGACTACCTTTTGGTGTAGTAACATACATTTTACAAGTAGGTCCACTCTGTGGGGTAACTTGTGATGATTGCCCTTGGCTAAATGCAGAAGAAGGGGGAACCAGTGCTGTCTTGGCCAAGTCACCCACAAGATTTTTGGTTGCTCCTGTTGAATCTTCAGCAGGACCTTTTGGAGAAGTGGGAAGGGGAGGGGGGAATGCATTTAGAAACATCCCCTTCCAACAGGAGGACAGGGTGTCCACCTTCCATGCCAAAGGATTGGGAACTCTGGTACAAAACTTTGGAAATTATCTGTTCATGGGGGAGGCAAAGAGATCTACCTGAAGTGTACCCCATTGATGGATAATGTCCAGAAACACATCCCTGTGTAATATCAATTTGTGGGATTGAGTCATGGATCTGCTCAATGTATCTGCCACAACACTTTGAGTGGAAGGAATATAGACAGCCTGGAGGGTGACTTGACTCTGAGATGCTAACACCTAGCCTTGGAGAGCCAGTCTGCACAGGAGATAAGACTTAGTCTCCCTCTGCTTGTTGACATACAAAAGGACTATGGTATTGTCTGTAAACCACTTCAAGGCACCTGGAAGAAGGAAAGGTTTGAATATTTGTAGAGTGAAAATCAGGGCTCTCATCTTTTTTATACTTATGTGTTCCCTCTTCTGGGAGGGGGACTACATATCTTTTACCTTCCAGAAAAGATTCAACAGGAGCAACCAAAAATCTTGTTGGTGACTTGGCCAAGACAGCACTGGTTCCCCCTTCTTCTGCATTTAGCCAAGGGCAATCATCACAAGTTACCCCACAGAGTGGACCTACTTGTAAAATGTATGTTACTACACCAAAAGGTAGTCTGTACCATTACTCAATGACAGTTGAGCCGGTTCAATCTGATATGACATTCTTTACTGCATACGAAGTAAACATCTAGTATAACAATGAAAGATACGCACATGACAAAACCATCCCAAGTCTGAAGCATCCTTGTACAGCTCCTGAGTGGGAAGGGGTGGCTGTAAGGGTAAGTCTGGATTCCATGTAACCTACTGAATCCACTAGTTTAGTTCCTTTTTCAAACAGGGGAGAAGGGGTATCACAAACTCTAGTGGATGGGAGTGTTGCACCCAAAATAACCTGAGGTACTGCTGGAATTTCCTCATTTGTACCTTGGCTAGTGGTAGCATGGGAATGGTGGATGCTATGGAGCCCAAA
This sequence comes from Protopterus annectens, assembly GCF_019279795.1. Classification (NCBI taxonomy): domain Eukaryota; kingdom Metazoa; phylum Chordata; order Ceratodontiformes; family Protopteridae; genus Protopterus; species Protopterus annectens. The sequence continues at coordinate 996,172,682 of NC_056734.1, read as the reverse complement.
AGGCAAATAAACTCTCTGGCAATCAGGGATTGAAGGGGCAAGAGGTCCTGGAAGTAGGAGATGAGAGACAGAACCTTTTCTGGTGGTAAGGAGCACAACATCCTGTTTGTCTGGATTCTGCATCCTAGGAAGACATGGCCTTGTGAAGGATCCAGGATAGATTTTTGGTGGCTGATAGTGAATCCTAGATCCTCCAATAGCGACACTGTGAAAAGAAGATTCTCTTGAAGGGTGTCTGGAGCCTGAGCCTGGAGAAGATCATCTAGGTATGGGAAAATTTAGGTACCCCTTAGTCTGCAAAAGGCTATGACAGGAGTAAAGCATTTTGTGAAGACCCTAGTCAATCCAAAAGGCAATGCACAGAATTGAAAATGTGAGGAAGCAATAGCAAAGCAAGGATACTTCCTGAACAGAGGATGAATGGGAATTGGAGATAAGCATCCCTGATGTCCAAGACAACATACAGGCCTGAGGAAGGATGAGGGGAAGAACAGTGAGCAAGGATAGCATGCGAATGATGGGAACCTTCAGGAAAGTATTTAGGTAGGATAAGTCTAGGATGGGTCTCTAAGGACTATCCTTCCTGGGGACCAGGAACATCCTGGAGTAGAACCCTTTCCCTCTTTGAGAAGCTGGTACCTCCTGAATGGTGCCCTGAGGGAGAAGACTGAAAATGACTTCTGGAAAGAGATCCAGCTGTTCCTTTGGGTGTTGTGGTATATCTTGAAGGAAGGTGGAGTTTTCCACACCATGAAGTATCCTTGAGGGATAATGGAGAGGACCTAAGAATCTTGGGTGATCTGTTTCCAAGCAGAGCGAGAAAGGGGAAGGGAAATAGGAGTCTGGCTGCAAGGGGACAGGTAGTCATAGACTACTTGGCTTAGTCTGAAAGGGCTGCTTCTGAGCAGCACAAGTAGATGTGGAAGATTTGGAAGAAAATTGCTTCCCAGTTTCTCTTTTACCCTTGGAAGACTATTGTCTGGAAGGTTTCTTAACACAGAGTATTTTAGAGGGGTAGTTCCTCTGAAATCTTAGAACCAGGGACACAAAAATGTGGTTAAGGTCTTGCAGCTCTTTGCCCTTTTCTTGTAATGACTTGACAAGTTCTGCAGCAGAGGTATCAAACAATGCTTTGTTGTCCATGGAGGCATCCATGATTTTGGCCTTAATATAATTTGGCAAGGACTGCAGTCTGAGCCAGGAGTATCACCTGAGACCCGACCCAGAAGCAGCCACTCAGGCTGATGCCTCCACAATGGAATGGAATGTAACTTGAGCAAAATAATTCAAAATGGAGGTTAACCGAGTCTTTGTAAGAGAGTCTGAAAACTCTGAAAGTAACTTACAAGCATCCAAGAGAAGGGTCAAGGAGTATTTAGCCATATGCGTCTGGTAATTTATGGCTCTCAATGCCAGAGTTGCTGTAGTATAAACTTTCTTCCCCAGCCTCTCCATAACATTACTCTCCTTGTCTGAAGGGAGAAGGGAAAGTGGTGGGCAGCATCTTGGAGGCCTTGTCAGCAGATACAGAAAATGTTGCAGGGTCTGCAGAGAGAAATTTAAACAGGAATTTGGAATTCTCTGGCACCTTAAAGAACCTGTCTGGCCTTTTAGGGGCAAGAGGTTGAGAGTCCTGGCAATTAGAAGTTGCTAAGAAAGCATATAAAAAGGCTGGCAGAACTAGAGGTATGAGAGCTGGGGAAGGGAAGTCCATCTGAAGAAGGTCATACTACCTTTTTTGGATGTCTGACACCTGAGAACAATCCCATTTAAAGAACTCCCTCATTTTAGCAATGGTTTCTCCAAATGAAATATCCTCTCCTGAAAAATCTGTGCCATTTGATTCCTCTTCTGGAGAAGCATATCCTAATGGTGATGAAATTTGGGCAGAATATGCCAAAGACTCATCCCCAGATGAATCATTTTCATCTGATGAAAGCTCCACAGAAATCCTCTTGTGTGGAGTAGGAGGAGAAAGGGGAAAAAGAAGGGACAGAGAGACCTGAAGATTGTCTCGGGGCCATGAAGGCATTGAAGAGCCCTTGGGAGAAGGCTTTCCAATCAGCATGTTGTTCTTGGGAGGCAGAAAAAGCATGCTTAGTTTTCAGCTTTTTCTTTTGTGGAACATCAATGCGGTGGAAGGATGAGAGGTCCAATGTCGGCCTACACTCAACAATATTAGAAGGGACATCATCTCGAACAATGATTTGCAGAATGCCAGGCAGGTCTTCAGTAACAATGAGCATGGCCCCACATCCGGAATGTAAACTTACATATCTCCCAAGGACATGCTAGTAGGATCCTTCATGATTTCCACACTGTTACTAGTGGAAGGACTGCCTACAGACTCCAAAAGTCTCTGGGCCAACATCGGCCTTGGGAGATATGCCCGGAATTGGAGGAGTGGCAAGTAAGTCAGGCCTAGATTTCTTGACCTTCTTAATTAGCTGCTCACCTGAAGGGCCCAACGTACCTTCCATATAGCGTGCTAGTTGCTTAAGACACTGGTTTTCTAGATACAAATTGAGGGAAGTTAAACGGCTACACTGGGTCTTGGAGACAAAGGCCTTGCAAATGGAGCAAGACATATGGTCGTGGTCAAGGCCTAGGCAAAAGAGATAAAAGTCATGGGAGTCTTTATGTGGAATTTACCTTCCACACTGACATTTGCCCTTCCTATATGAGATGTGGCCTCAACAATAACAGTAACAAACAAAGCAATAAGAAAAAAAACCAACAGGGCACTTATCTGATCAGAATCCCCAACTTCTCCGAAAAGCAGCAACCGCAGAAAACAATGCGACAGGTGACAGAAATGTTCTGAGGCTTGGTACGTGCTGCAGTTTGTTTTATACCCAATGTCATTTTATGACTGACATAGGACCCAAAATATGTGCGATGTCGCATGTATCCTATAGTAGCATTAGACTTTTGTATATTGGCCGGATGTATGAGTAAGCTGACGGCGGACTCCCCCGTGATATGAATACTGCAATATATGAATAGCAGCACAGCAAAAGATTGCTCCACTACAACCAGAGTGGACTCTAACCGCCATCAAATGTGGTGGCTACAACTGATGGTTACAACTGCTGGAAATTCCATGAGATGTATTACATAGAACCACTGAACTACTAGGATGCACTGCAAGACCCACATGTAGAACCCTGTATGAGGTACGAGACAAAGACACGCTGCCATGTTCCCAAGGAGATGAAGTATTGAAGCAAGAGAGGGTTTGACAACTTGTAGAATGTGAGAGGCCTGTAAGCAAAGAGAATTCAGTCTTGATAATGGCAGCTTGGCTGACTGAGTGAATATATTCAAATGACAACCAATGAATTCTAGCACGTGAACTGGGTCCAGGAGGCTGGATTTTTTGCAATTCATTGTCATCCTCAAGGACAGATACAAATGGGGTAAGAAGTCTCAGGCTTTGATTGGGTAAGCCTACATGGAAGTCATCAGCAGCCAATCATCCAGATAAGGAAAGAGCTGGAACCACTGCAGCCTGAACCAGGCTGCCACTACTGTCATGCATTTGGTGTGCATTAAAGAGCAGAGGCCGAAACTGGTAAGGACTAGCCCCAGGAATCTCCTGGAGTGCCTCTTTATTTTTATATGATATAAGCATCCTTGAGATCCACTGCACACACAGAGTCATCCTTCCCTATGAGAGGTAGAATGGACTGCACCGTGACCATCTGGAATTTGGTCTGTCTAACAAAACAGTTCAACTTGTTGAGATGCAGAATAGGTCTGACGTCCTTGTTTTTCTTCAGTACCAAAAGGAATGTACAGTAGACTCCAAATGCTTGCTGGTCTGGAGGGGCAAAATGGATGATTTGGTTAAAAAGCAGTCTTTGGATTTCCACTGCTGCACCTCTTCTCATGTGGGGGGGGGGGGCATCTGAAAGAGATTTTTGGGAATCTTTTGGAGTAAATAAAAAGGAAACTGTAACTACTGACATGAATCTCAAAACCCATGCATGTGAGGTGATGGCATCCCAGGCTTTTGGGTGGACAGCCAGGCAACCCCTGACTGCCTTCAGAGTGCAGCAGACAGGCAACCCCTTCAGGGGCATGGAAACCTTGGTTATGTGGGACCATGCCTTCTGCATGGGCTAGGCCCACTATGATCACCCCCTGGGAGGGGACACTCACTAGGAGTGTCCTGGAATGGTTGCTGCTCTTTACAAAAGAAAGAGATGCTTTCCACCTTTCTGGTTCTTGGGGAAGGACCAGAATGGGGTTGTAAAATGTACTCCAATGGCAGTCAGCAACTTTCTGTATTGTTCAGCTCTAGTCTGCATCTCTTTGACCTTTGGGTCAAAACAGGGACAAACAAATAAAAAGTGCATTAACGAAGGATGCTTTAAAGCAAATTGCATAACTGCATACATTCATCCAAGCATGATATTGCATAGCAAAGTCAGTGAATGCTGCTAGGAATCTCCCATTGGCTATGCTGGACAAAACCTCATGCAGACATTGGATATGGACTACATATGGGACAACTGAGACTCCTGACTCTTCTGAGCCACTGAAGGTTGCTGAGTTTGAACAATCTTTTTCACTTCAGCTACAAGTTCTTGCTGTAGCCTTGTCAAATTGGCAAGATAATTCAATGCATGTAAAGCAAAGGTGGCCAATGAGTACATGTGCTTTCCTAAACAATCCAAGGTCCAAGACTCTCTCTGGTTCATCTGGCCAACAATTATTTTCAGAGATGTCCTTTTTACTGTTAAGTGAAATCATGACATCATCTACAGATGGGCACTTATTCCAGTGGGCTCTGTACTTAGGATGGGGCCAAACTTTTGCTGGTTTCTTGGAGATAGAATACCAGGTCTATAAGGGTGTTTGCAGGGGGAAACCACCCAGGGTGTGAATAGGCCCATGCTAAAGGTTCTAGAAACACTGACTCTCCTAAGAAAGGAGCTTCAGTGGTCCATCCCCTACCCTGTTTCAATAATTTGAGTCAGTCACCAAAAATGTGTGAGGATTTGGGAGAGCTCTTCATCGTGGTGAGTGTCCTCAGTGAGGGATTCCTCTGGGAAATCCAAGGGCTTCATCTTGCACTTTTTCTTACCTTGTACCTCTCTACAAGGGAAGTGGAAAGAGAAGCAGAAGAGATGGTAGACCCAGAATACTAGAGAATCTGGGGACCCCAAAGGCACATGGTGTCCTGAAAGCAACTGATGTAAATCCACAGACAGAGACTGAACAGATTCGGAGTAACCACTGAATCTCTCATCCCCAAATGGGAGAGAATCCTGCTCACGATGTCAAAGACCGACACCAAAGCCTGACAGCAGTATCCAGGTCTCCATGGGTCCAAGCACTTGAGCGAATCACAGGTAGCCGACACAGACTTGACTGGCTTTGACGCTGAGACAGGATTCGAGATGTAAAGAGCCGCGACACCCAAGAGTTGGGACAACTCCGAGATTCAGAAGGTTGACCCTGAGTAACCTGTCCCAAAATCCCAGCTCTAGTATGTTCCCAGCTCCAACAATGCTGGAGTCGACAACACCAAGAATAGAGTTGGTGTCTGAAGCATTCACCCTATTGGTGCCACTAGAGGGATGGCAGCACAGTCAGATCTGACAATCCCAGATCTGAGGAAAACAAGGGAGAAACAACAAGACTGAGAGAGTTGAAGCCTCACACCTCTGGGAGAGGAGGCAGCAATGATATCTAGCAGGGGCTGAGCATACAGGAAGCATCTTATCAGCTGTTCCAGATTGGAAGGCTTGAAGCTCCCAACCGATCTGACAGACCTACATGAAGAGGCCACAAAAGACAGTTTGGACGATCTCTTAACGATCATTGGATCCATGGAGCTGATACGAAAATGGTAAAAATCAGACCCAGGGAAGGGGATAATTCCAGAGAAAACTCTGCAGGAGTAATGGGTCAGAAGGCAGACTGTAGTCAGCCCGAGAAAGAAGTATCCTTAGACAAAAAGGGGCTGGGTATACTGAGGGTGCGAGATTTTGAAGACTCCGATATGAGCAGAACTGGAGATCTGGACCAAGTCCCAACAAAGGGCCCAAAGAATTCAGAGCCAGAGGGGATGAAGGGTAGTGTATCTTTCGCTCTAGCTATGCCTCTGTAGACGACCAGGATCATTTACACACTACCTCTTTCGCACGGGACTTCACCTCTTTTCCCTGGATTTGTCCCTCTCCTATTTTTTGGTATTCTTCCTAGGGAAGAGGGAAGAAGAGACAGATGAAGGTTTAAGCAAGCCCGTCACTACAAGCTTAGCATGCCTTTCATTAAGATCGTGAGCGTCAAAACAGAACCATACCTGACAAATGGTCCCTAAATGGGCAGCACCTAAACAATGCAGACATTTGTTGTGGGCATCCTGCAATGGCAGTTTATGCTCCCACAACACATATTTCTTAAACCCCAAATCCTTAGAACCATCCACATTTGAGAGGAACAAAAACAACTATTAAAGACTAATCTATCTACCTACCTACCTATGCAAAAAGCACACAAAGAACAATCTTACCTAATAACCTATGCAATAACAATTAATCACTATGACAACACACATCTCACAATAACAATCTAATTCACTACAAATAACATAAACTTAAGGGACAAAGGCAGGAACTCCAAAAATGCCATAGACTATAAACATATCAACAAACCTTTCACTAATACCTAATAATCTTAAGAAAGAAGATACATTATCAGAGAATGCAGGGGAAAAAATTACAAAAAGCTAACAAAACAATATTCCAGTACAACGGCAGCAAAAGAGATCTGGGGAGTTGGTGCTACGGTAGGGGCTAACAGGTAGAGGAGGGGGAACTCTGGGTCTGAAAATTTGGAGTATGGCTGTCATTAGATCTGATAACACAGGTTGAGACTGCACAGAAAAAACGACTTCAGATCTTTCTATTAAATAACCATGCTCCTGTGGAATATAATTTCTATCCGGTCTAACCCAGTTGCTGAACTTTGGGAATAATATGTAAATTCTGCCTGGGTTCCTGTTGGAAACATCACATCTTTCATTTCAAATATTCTCATACATTTCTTTTGAAACTTAACTTTTTTTCTTATCTTTTCCCCTCTAGGTCCCCTATATATCTCCACTATTATACATTAGGTTCCAATCCCTGCCCATGAAGAATATTCTCTGTTGGAAGCTAATTACCTATACCATAATTTTCATGAATATAAATACATGCCAATATAAATCCTCTTCCCTGTCAATAATCCCTTATTACCATAGATCTACACATTGTCTTTATTCTCCTCTTCTGTCACTACTGTTGCCCCACTAGAAATTAGCATTATTTATTTGTTTTATTTATTTTACATTTGTTTACCGGGAAAGTCCAACTGGATAAGTGTACATTTTCAGCAGAGGCCCAGGGAGAAAAGCTCCAGAAAGTAGAGTACAAATACATTAGGAACAACAGAAACATTTAGAGATACGTATAATATGCAGTTTTCAATAGGGTTACAAACTTAGATAAAACATAGTAGACAACATCAAAAATCATGCGGATTCAGTTTCAGACAATAATATACGCAGTTATGTGCTGTCCCATCAAGAATTCATACACTTATTAGAGTACATGACAGAAATGCTTAGGGAGAGTTTGCAGGAAGAGCGGGTGGTGATTAGTCGGGGTTTAAGCAGGGACATTGCCAATGCTCCTGAAAGTGTAGTTTGAAGCTTTTTCTGAACTGGGTTAAGGAGGATTTCTGAGTAAGTTCGGCAGGTAGCATATTCCAAGTTTTGCCTACTGAGTTGGCGAATAGAGAGTCCCCAGCCACATTTATGCTCTTAGTTGTTTGTACCAGCAGTTTGTCAGCAGAGCGTAGTGACCTCAGGTTGCTGTATGGTTTGATGATCTTATTTAGTCCTGGTGTTTTTTCGGGTTGATATAGTATTTTGTGGGTTATTACAAGTTGGTTGTATCGGAGAAGACTGGGCCACTCCAGCCATCCTAGTGAGTTAGGTTGATACAATGGTGGGTCCTAGAGGTATCACCTGTAGCAAATCTAGCAATATGGTTGTAACAACTAGCAAGTTTGGTAAGGGTAGCTTGGTTCAGGTTAGTGAAGAGAGGGGATGCATAGAGGAGGGTCAAAAGTAGGTGGGAATAAGCGATAGTGGTTCTTTGAAAAGGAGCGAGAAAGGGTTTGATCCTGTATAGGGAGCCGTTTTTTGTTGACAGATTTGATGGTTTTATTGACATGGATATTATATTTTAGGGCGTTATCGACTGCGACGCCCAGGAGTTTTGTGCGAGTATCTGGGGATATAATTGTGCCATTGTTAGAACTTACAGTAAAGAATGGTGAGGAGGATTTGCAGGTGGGAGAAAAGATGAGCAGTTTAGTTTTGTTGGGGTTTAATAGAAGCTGACAGTTTGAGAACCATTTTTCTCCGTCATTGAAAGTATTCTGGGTTAGGCTCATAAGCTCAGTTGAGGAGGAGGCGGTACATATTAAAGCAGAGTCGTCCGCGTATTGAATGCAGGTGGCCTTGGGAGTGATGGTGGGTAGGTCACTGATAAAGACTGAGAAGAGTAGTGATCCTAGTTTGGAGCCTTGAGGGACTCCTAGGGTAATGGGTAGACGTGTGGATAGATATTCTGCCATACAACTACTTGTTGTCTATCAGACAGGTAAGACTGGAACCATTTAATAGAGCTACTATTCAGTGATAGTTCCTTAAAAGTATGACAAAGCAGTTGGTGAATGACCATATCAAAGGCCTTAGAGAAATCTAGGAGGAGAGCAGAGATAAGTTTGTTAATGTTTCGGTTGATGTTGATAGAGTTAGAGAAGGACAGGAGGACCAATGTGGTGCTCTGGTGTGGCCTAAAACCATGCTGAGAGTTGGCCAGTAGTTTAATTTGGTTGAGACAGTGCATTAATTGGTTGTGGATGCACTTTTCCATAATTTTGACCAATGGTGATAGTATGGCTATTGGTCAGAAGTTTGAGAGGTCTAAAGAATTTCCTCCTTTATGAAGGGGAATGACATGGGAAACCTTCCAGAGAGAGGGGATAGTGGCTTCAGTCAAGGTGTGGTTTATTAGGATCAAGACAGGGTATACAATGGCATCTGCTCCTTTTTGTAAATATTCTGGTGGAAGGAGATCAGCTGCCAGGATAGTGGGCTTTAGTTTGTTAATTAAAGAGCGGATGGTGGATGTAGATACAGGTTGGAAGGTGAAAGGGAGTGGGGTAGTGGTTGTGGAGGAGTTTTGAAAGGAGCTGGTGGGGAGTAGTTGGCTAGCTAGTGATTGAATAGTTTTGGGAAAAAAATTGTGAATGATGTTAGCAGTTTCCTCTGGAGTTTTTAGGTCGCAAGTTGAGAGGGTGTGGATAGAGGTTTGGCCAGGGTGGAGCAATTTGTTTATGCCTGCCCCAAATTTTTGAGATTTGTTCGGGTGTTTTTGCTGAAGGTGTTGATAGAAGTTTTTTTGTCTAACAGTGTGGCCCTTCTTGGTATCATTCCTTAGTTGTCGGAATTTAATATGGTCAAGTGGGTCTTTGGAGGTGCGCCATTTGTCCCATGAACATAAATACATGCCAATTCCCTTTACACCCAGTACTCTGTTGAATAACTATTCTGACATCCTTTCTTTACCAAATTCACACACTCATTTCTACCAAAGTGCATCTCCTTTAACAGTATTTGCACCCTACACTTCTTAATATAATTTAATATTCTGCTTCTTGTCCATACCTTCATATCTATAATGCCATTCACATTCCACTGATATGACTGATGACTGAAAACACAATCATTCTGATAAGGTGCTAACACACATTTTACATGACAGCTTTTTTTAAATACAATGTTTCCAACTTGCAATTTAAATACATACATTAATGTTTCACAGGATAATCTTAAAGGAATTTGCCATTTCTTGTCTTTGTTTGGACCCTTATCACATTTCCCCAGACAACTTATTTCAATAAAAATATTCAAAAAACAAATAACTGTCTACATATTCATGTTTAACTCCCACCCCAAGTCCCCTTTTAAATCAAAGCAAGCACATGCAAAACTATATACATTCTCCTGAAAGGAAAGTCACTCCTCCATATATGGGCATATGCTATAGGCTCCACCCATTCTAAAGTTAGGTTTAATCATGTTGAAAGTGCATGTTACAGCATGTGTTCCATTCTGCACCAACAGCATTCTTTCTTGTCCCATCTCAATTTCCCTTCCAGGTGTGAAAAACAATTTGCATACTCAAAAATTAACTATTTTCACATAATAAAAAACGTCTTGCTACCATTAAATGAACAGACTCTGCAGTGTTAGGACTTACACTGAAGTGGTTGTTACTACTAGGAATGTGGTGTGTTCCCTTCAATGTAGCTTTTTATTTTCACAGTGCTACTTATCACTTTTAGGTTCATAGGTAGGTACTGGGCTATCGGCCTAAGGGCCTAAGTAAGCCTAGCCAACAAGGTTTCCTGGCTTATGCCACCTAAGAAAGTTAATTTCCTGTGCCCCTGTGAAGCAGAGCCACAGAAGTGATCCCCGGGGTGTATTTCCTTTTTCCCATTCACTCATCAAGATTTTTCTTGAAGAGTGTTAATGAGGAACTTTGTTGGACATAAATGGGTAGCTTGTTCCAGAGTATAGGAAGTCTCTGGGACAGGAATCTATCCCTCCAGCATGTCCTGTTTATTGTGGTGACAAAGTTTATAGAGTGTGTAGCTTGGGGGGATTGGGATTTCTTTAGGTGTAGCATGTCCAACAGCTCTGGGTTTAACATAGCTTTATATGTTAGGCAGAGATCTCCTCGGAGTAGGCAATATAATACAGAGTAAAGCTGAAGTTTTCTGAGACGGTCAGTGTAGGGCATCTGTTTGAGGCCAGTAATCCTCTTTGTGAGGTACCTCTGTGGCCTTTCCAGCTGCTGCAGATGTCTTGTGGGGTACATTCCAAAAGGGGTGTTGTACTCTATAATGGGTCTAATGAGCGCAGAGTAAAGGGGAACAATGACCTCTTTTTTCCTGGATGAGAACCCTTTTGTGATGAGGTGTGTCACATAGAAAGATTTCCTGACTCCTGTGACGTTGTGATTATCAAAGGAGAGCCTATTGTCCACCTGGGTCCCAAGGTCTGTTATCACACATTCGGCATTACATAGACTGCCATTTATGTGCTAGTTCATGGGTACAGAGTTTTTACCAAAGGGATGACAATGCACTTTTTGGCACTGAGCTTGAGGCCATGCCTCTGACACCAGGCATCTGTCTCAGTGAGGTCCTTCTGTAGGATGTCCACATCATTTGGAGACTCGACTATGGCTCCTAGTTTGCAGTCATCTGCGAACTTCATTAGCCAGAGGCCTTCTGTGTTAGTGTGTACTTCAGAGAAGTAGATACCAAACAGGAGAGGTCCCAGGACTGAACCCTGTGGTACTCCACTTGTCACTGGTTTGAAGTCAGATTTGGAGTCTACAACTTTTACAGTGGGGGTTCTGTCAGTGAGCCAGTTGGCAACCCATCTTGTGATGTAGGGATTTATACCTAGTTCAGTGAGTTTAACTATAATTCCAGAATGGGGGATGGTGTTGAAAGCCTTGGTGAGGTCAAGATAAGCTGCGTGAACCACCTTACCCTCATCTATGGCTTTGGTGACTGCCTCAAAGAAGTCAATCAGACTTCTCCTTAAAGTACTTATTTTAATGTTTCGTCATACAGATGCCTCTGAATTCAAAGCTAGGTCACTGCCTGGTTAATTGCCTGTGACTGCAGAAAGTGTGTCAGTCTTTGCAGAGCACTGCTAGTAGAATAAAAAAGACCAGCTCATGTTTTTACAGTGGCATGGCACAGCACAGCACATCTAAAATATATGGGAACTATCATTTTACATGATTTTAGTGTATACTTATACCAGTATACTCATCACCAAGGGAACCACCATAATTTAATGGGTCTATATCAGCTCCGCGAAAATCCAATACAGCGAATACCAAAAAATTTACATGTATTAATCAAACCGCGAATACACCGAATGAACTAAACTGCAAAATTTAAAACATTGAATGGTCATAGTTGGCCAACCACACCATCCACTACATACTACCTACCCAAACAAAATAAATAAACCACATACAAACACTAACCAAACCCTACTCCTAACCCTAAAGTAAAGCACCAAAACCCAACTTCTAACACTACACTAAACCCCACATACACAACTATCTATGCACTATCCTTAACCCCTCCCTAACCCTGAGGTCAGTAACTACCGTACACTTCCCCTACGGAGATATACCCTAACAAAATAAATAATACACATAAATACATTTGAAAAAAAACCTACTTCTAACACTACACTAAATCTTACATACATTACCTATCTATACACTTACCTTAACCCGCACCCTACCCTAAGGTCCATACCTATCGCACACTTACCTTACGGAGCTATACCACAGATGGGCCAACCAAAACACTTTGACATTTCGGATTTCACCGTTTTGGACATTCGGCGTTTACGTAGTTCATGCAATATGTGTCTATCATTTTGTATTCGCGGAAACGACGTTTCGATCATCTGATAGGAACCCTAATTTAATATTCAAAGACTAAAGCATTATACTGCCAATATCTATTAATTTTCTGACAGGATAATCGAAAGAAAGGGGGAATAAAGTACATTCCTGCTTTAACGTCACTGGTACTAACAGCAGTCAATGACAATAGCCAATGCATGTTTGAAGTACCTCTGCATGCTGTATAGAACTACTTACAGTCTGAGGAATGAGTAGTAGAATCATCAACTTGTTGGCTCACTTTTTTCTGGATGAACTTTTTTTTATTTCCTTCTTTGCCTGTTCTGCATCCAAGAATGTATTTGTTTCTTCAGAAAAAAATATTCCGAAGACCGCTACATACAGCAAATTGAAATTCACACCTGCCTCTTGACATCCTCTAATTGCAGGGATAAACTTGCTCTTCTTCTTCTACCTGTTGTACAGAGAATAATCATTTTCCATGAAAGTGCTCCTCTTCCCAATTGATGATACGTTAGCCTCCTGTCACAACTTTGTCAGGAGCAGTTCCTTCTACTGATATGACCACACCTTTATTAGTGTAGGTCTTGGCTTCTTTTGCACTGACAGATTTAGAGCATAAATACAAATTGCCCTTTCCATTAACAAATCCTGATGTGGAATACCAGTCCAGTTGCTTAATTGTATGTTCATAAAATGAATGCGAATTGCTCCTTCCACTTTCTCTAGCACAGCATAAAATATCAGGCTTTCTCTGAATGCTGTCTTCTAGCTCTACTATTTTTTAAAACTGTTTTTCTTGAAAGGCCTATATCTAACCTGTCTTTCCTTCATTTAAACCTCTAACTTCTGAAGTTATTTAAAGCTGCTTCTGTTTCTTCCAGACTTTTGTCATTTGACTGTATCTATTCTCCAGTGTCCAATTTATTTTAAACACCTCTGAAAAGCAAACAATTCATTTTCCCTTTAAATTACTAGAAGCCATCTCCCATCCTAAGGCTGAAACCTGGACTGCATTTTGCAGAAATGTTGCAAGGATCTTCCCCAATAGAGTTTTTTCTTCCAGTTCATTTTCACTTGCTTTCCCCAAGCTTTGTTTTTGCTGACAACCAGGCAGAGTGGTGACTAACCAGCAATTGAATTTTCCCAAAGAAATGTCTTTTGCTGCCAGTTTTCCAAAGTTTCTATTTTCACACTGGGACAGCTCAAATCAAACTGCTGCTCAATTTACAACCATCTTGGAAGTCCACACCAATCTGGTTGATATTTATCTGTACACTGTAATAAATGGACTGGTTGCCTCAGGCACGTCTCCTTGGTAACTTTCGGAGTCACCTATAAGCTCAAGCTCCTCTTCTCACTCCTAATATGGACTAGTGAACTGATGCTCACCAAGACTCTTTGCCCCCATTGTCTGTCAACCACCAGCCCTCTCCATGTTCAATTAGCCGATATGTTCCCCATCACTAGGGCGAAGGTCGATTAGGAGGAGCCATCTTTCACACTTCCATCAGGGATGGTTTTAGGTTTTCTATTTAGTTTGCCCTGTCCCTAACTGCACAGACACAGCAAAGATTAGGGGAAGGACATACAACAGGATTACAGCAGAGGTCATCCTCTCACTCCTGCAAAGGGCAGTCCCCCAAACCATCCCTACCCAACTCTGAAAGCAAGAGCAGTGAGCTTTCTGGTTTCCATTAGGAGGTAAGCAATACCCAGTGCACCCCCACAGGTATGTAAACTCAACCATCTCCCTGAGACAGGTGAGTAAGCTATGCCCCTTTACTCCTCTCTACCCTTTCCTGGCTCCCACCAGTGCCAGGGCCACTAATCAAACTCTCCTTTCTGCGTCCTAGGTAGGAATCCATCCCCTGTGGCAGAGGGCCAGGCTGACACTCATCAATTATTACAACGTATTGACTAGATCAACTCAGATCTAAACAATATTTTGGAGAAGGAAGTAGTGGTGTCTTGACTTGGTCAAATGAGGAAACTCCAGTGTGAACTGTGTCCCTGAAAGTTGAATCACTCATGGTCTGTGATCACTAGTTGCACAGGGCTGATATCCACCTTCCCTGATCGTATTTCCAGGTTCAACAAGATACTCTGGAAAAGCATCAAATCCCCAGTTTCAGAACCATGGCGAAGAAGTTGTATAACTACTGCAGTGCCTAAGATGCTGTGCTATGGGCAATCTGTGAGATTTGAAAAGCTGATTTGCTTCCTCTTAAAATCTTATTTAGGACTGTGTCAGTGCCTTTTTCATCCTGAATATTTGGTACAGAAAGACCCTCTTGTCTTCTTTCCCAAAGGCCTTTATGCCTTTCCTTGGCTTTCCAACCTAAATGACTGCTGCCAGTACATGGAACATATTGCAGAAGTTCTTTTACATGTTAACAGTGCTTGAAAAAGATACAACCATGTTTCTCTCCTCAGCACAACATCCAGTATTGCTAACCTGGACTGAAGGCCTGATGTTGATCATCAAACTCAATGACTAAGCCTAAGCCTTCCTGCAATCAACTATGGTGTGAAGTAGTTTTTATTTTCGAATATGAACCAGGGTGACTTTATAAGACCTCTGCAATTTCTCACAGTCAGCATCTGTAACTGGTGACATTTTCATTATGATTTGCTATGCAGAGGCTTAGACCGCAGATGACAAACACTTTTTTTCCCCAAACAGATCCAAGTTCTTAAACTTAGTTGTCATCACTAAAGAATAGTTGTGTAAGAACTTACCATAACCTTAGATGTCCTTCTCTTCCATGTAAGGGGATCCAGTATCTGTCTGCCTGGGATGACATGACTGACAGACCTAGATGCTTTGCCAGAGATGGCCTGCATCTGTCGCCGCTGGGCTTCTGGATACTGGTCAAGGCTCCTGCCACCCCTATAGTGCTTTTTTTAGGCGGTGTT
Organism: Protopterus annectens; assembly: GCF_019279795.1. Lineage (NCBI taxonomy): Eukaryota > Metazoa > Chordata > Ceratodontiformes > Protopteridae > Protopterus > Protopterus annectens. The sequence goes on along the minus strand of NC_056734.1, from coordinate 996,157,227 downwards.
CCAAAGACCAAATTACCACCATAACAGCTACAAACAAATGCAATCTGAGGGTCACGCTGCTCAACGCTAGAAGTCTAAATCTCAAAATGCACTCGCTCAAAGCACTCCTTAAAATGGAGAACATCGACATTTGTGCTGTAACAGAGACCTGGTTCAAGGCAGCAGATAGCACCACTGCACTACCAGGCTATAACTTTCCATACCTTTCAATCCCAGAACTTGGACTGAAGCTCCAAAGGTGGTGGTGTTTCCATATTCATAAAGGATGCGCACACCTCCAGACTGGTAGCCCAACATGATGCATCAGAGATACTTCAGGTGCAGCTAACATTGGGTAAGACAACGATTCAGGTTGTAGCCTGCTATAGTTCCCCAACCATAACCCAAGACTCACACTCCATGTTCCTAAGCACCCTGGAGAATACTAGCTTCCAACCTAACACTCTCATACTGGGCGACTTCAACTACCCCTCCATTAACTTGGAAAACTACTCATGTACCAATACACTTGCCCAACGTTTCCTGGAATTCATTAATTCCAATGCCCTGCACCAGCTCATTCTTACCCCCACTAGAGGTAGCAACATCCTTGACCTGGTCATTACTAACATGGGTGACCATTGCTCTGTACCAATAGTCAACTCCTCCCTGGTTAGATCCGACCACAAACTAATCACCTTGGAAATCCACATCCCTCCCACCTGCAAAGGTAACCACCATGAAAAACTTCTCCAAAGCTAACTTTGGGCTCCTAAAAACAGAGGTGGTTAACTTCATGGCACCCATGCAATTGGAGAACAACTGCATGACTGCCAAATCATACACTACTGCTCTGTACGAACACGTACACAAATGCATGGATCTTGGCATACCCAATAGAACCATGACGCTCTCCTCCAAAAAAGGAAGCCAATCTGGTAGTCCCTTGCCATAAACAAACTCTACAACAGAAGGAAGAAACTGATGAGAAATAACATGAAGTCCCAAGACTGGAAAAACTCCCTTATCAGCCTCAGCAAAAAGTTGAGATCCCTCATCAAATCCTCTAAAGCTAGCTATGAAAACAGAATTGCAGCAGAGAGTAAAGACAACCACAACGCCTTCTATAGTTATGTAAAGAATCTCCATGGCAATACCCAGATTTGCTCGGAGCTGTTGCACAATGGCACCTCCTATACTGAGCCAACAGATATTGCCAATGTACTGGCCAACAGATTCTGTGCCAACTTTACCCCTCTCTCCCCCCCACCAAAGGACCAATCACAATACCAGTAGATTGCCAGGTACCCAGTATTACTGCTGCAAAAGTTAAAACAGCACTGTCCAAGGCCAAGAATACAGCTTCTATGGGACCTGACAATATCCCTGGCTGTGCTGTACATGAACTACAGAGTGAACTGGCATCTCAGCTGTGTGCCGTGTTCAATCACAACCTCACCTCAGGCTTTGTCCCTACCGAATGGCGCACTGCTACAGTCATCCCTCTCCACAAAGCAGGAGCGAATACAGACCCTGGGAACTATAGTCCCATTAGCCTGACAAGTCTGATATGCAAAGCTATGGAATGCATCATCATGGACATAATAAACAAAGATATAGGGAACCTCCAAACTCTGGATCCCACACAGTTTGGTTTTGTGAAGGGTAGAACATGCCTGCACAACCTGGTCGACTTCATTGAGTCAGTCACCAGAGATGTGGATGAAGGCAAGGTGGTTCATACAGCCTACCTTGATCTGGCCAAGGCCTTTGATACAATTCCCCACTCAGGAATCATAGAAAAACTCACTAAGCTAGGCATCGACCCCTATATCACTAGGTTGGTTGCAAACTGGCTCAAAGATAGGACCCACGGTGTGAAAGTAGCTGACTCCAAGTCAGACTGTCGACCAGTCACGAGTGGACTCCCACAGGGTTTGGCCCTGGTTCCTCTCCTATTTGGTATCTACTTCTCTGAAGTTCAGGCCAACATGAAGGGACTCTGGCTGACAAAGTTTGCAGACTATTGCAAGTTGGGAGCCATAATTAACTCCCCAAGTGATGTTGACATCCTACAGAAAGGCCTCACTGAGATCAATGCCTGGTGTCAGAACCATGGCCTTAAGCTCAATGCCAAAATATGTGTCGTCGCCCCTTTTGGAAAAACCCGGTTCCCATGAACTACCACATCGATGGTAGTCCACTGAACACAGAAGGTGTCATAAAAGATCTGGGAACACAGGTTGACAGCAACCTCTCTTTTGACCACCACATTGCCACTGTGGTCAGAAAGTCCTATGTGGCACAGCTCATTACTAAGGGTTTTGCATCCAGGAAGAAAGATGTCATAGTCTCCCTCTACTCTTCCCCTCATTAGGCCAATCATCGAGTAAAATGCCCCATTTGGCATGTACTTCACTAGACATCTACAACAATTGGAGAGGCTGCAAAAATACCTCACAAAGAGGATCTTAGGCCTTAAACACTTGCCCTATATGGACAGACTCAAAACTACAACTATTCTCTGTCTCATATCACCTACTTAGAGGCTATCTCTGCTTGACTTACAAATTCATGTCAGACCCAGCCACTGTTAGAAATGCTACATCTAAAGAAATCCCAATTCCTCCACACTACATGCTCCAGAGGCCTCAACCTCATTACCACAGTCAACAGAACAAGCTGGAGGAACAGGTTCATAACCCAGAGACTGCCCATGCTATAGAATAGACTTCCCATACAAGTCAAACAGAGAGCCTCACTAGCCCTCTTCAACAGAAATCTTGATGAGTGGATGGGAAACAGAAAATTCACCCCAGGGATCACTCCAGTGGCTCTACTTGACAGAGGCACTAGGAACTAAGGTCGGGTGGCACGATACCAGGATGATCCTATGGGCTAGGATTGTAAAAGCTCCAGGGCCATTAGCCTAGTACACACCTATGAACCTATGCAGTATTCGGGAGGTTGATGCCTGCAGCAACTGGACATCCGGCCAGTATACCAAAGTCTTAGGAGCAGGTGTACGTGCTACATTGCTGGTCAAGGCCATAAACTGACATCTGCTATAAAAGTGACATCTGCATGTACCCCCTTCAGAAATGACTACCGCATACAGTAGTACCCCATGGGGACCAGGAAAGGGACACTTTTCAGACCCACATATGCCACTAGGCTAAAGGAACCCAATAAGTGTATGTGTTTGGATGTGGAGAAGGAAGGGAAAGACACTCCAGATGGACAATAAAGAGCAACAGGGGGCTGGAGGGGGGGACTGAATACTGCAACATGGAAGAGAAGGACATCTAGAGTTATGGTAAGTTCTTACGCAACTATTCTATGTCCTTCTATTTTCATGTTGCAGTATTCATAACAGTAGAGAGAGTACCCAAGATTTTGGTATGAGCCTGGTTTATGAGACCCTGTAGAACAGACCTAGCAAATCCAGATCTGGCTCTGGAGATCAAGCCTAGCTTGTAGTGCTTGGTAAAGGTTATGGACTGAGGACAAGGTGGCTGCTTCCAGTATGGAAGCATGGTCCACCCCCCTGAAAAAGGCTGCTGAAGAGGCAGCTGCCCTAGTAGAATGCACTCTCACATTGGTAGATAAAACCTTCCCATGAAAGGAAGGTGGTGCCACTACTGACCCTGGAAACTATCGCCACATTATTTTGACAAGTCTGATCTGCAAGGCCATGGAGCATATTATGATGGACCTCATAAACAAGGACATAGGCAAGCACTTGACCCCACCCAGTTCGGATTCATCAAGGGCAGATCTTGCCTATTGAACCTGGTTGACTTTTTTGAGACCGTGACCAAGGCACTGGATGAGGGAAAGTCAGTACATGCAGCTTACCTCGACTTGGTCAAAGCCTTTGACACAATCCCCAATTCGGGCATCACTGAAAAGCTAACAGAACTTGGCGTAAATCCCTATCTCATCAGATGGGTGGCCAACTGGCTCACTGATAGGACCCACAAGGTCAAAATGGGTACCACTATCTCCGACAGCAGACCGGTCACTAGTGGTGCCCCCCAGGGATCTGTCCTGGGATCCCTATTGTTAGGCATCTACTTCTCAGAGGTCCAGGCAAAGACAAAAGGCCTGTGGCTGACCAGGTTTGCGGACGACTAAGTTGGGTGCTGTCACTGACTCCCTAAATGATGTTAACATACTTCAAGAGGGTCTCACAGCAACAAATGACTGGTATCAAAATCATTGCCTTAAATTAATTGCAAAAAAATGTATTATCATACTATTTAGCAAAAATACGGCCCCTACTGATTACCATATTAGCGGCAACTCCCTAAGCACACAACCTGTGGTGAGAAACCTGGGTACACAAGTTGACAACAATCTCACATTTGACCATCATGTAGCGGCAGTGGTCAGAAAAGCCTTTTACTTGGTTCATCTCATAAATAAAGGGATTGCATCCAGAAAAAAAGAGGTTATTACCTCTCTGTACTCCTCCCTCATTAGGCCAATAATTGAGTACAATGCCCCATTTGGTATGTACCTGTCCAAACACCTGCACCAACTGGAAAGGCCACAGAAATACCTCACAAAAAGAATCCATGGCCTCCAACACCTGTCCTATGTGGATGGGCTCAAATCACTATCACTCTACTCTGTATCATACAGATTACTCAGAGGTGATCTGTGTCTCACCTATAAGGCAATCTCAGACCCTGCTCTACTACAGATGCTCCATGTCTGCAAGTCTAACTCCTTGTGTAGTTCCTGATCAAAAGGCTTAAATCTAGTAAGTGACATTAACAAAACCTGCTGGAGAGACAGGTTTGTCTCCCAGAGGATGCCCCTTCTCTGGAATAGACTCCCCCATACACATCAAACAAAGTACATCATTGACCCTCAAGTGCAACCTTGATGAGTGGATGGGCAACCACAAATTTGTCCCACGGGTTCCACCTGTGTCCCTCATTGACAGGGGTGACAGGTGCTGATTGAGGTTTCTTTTTTGGGGATAAACTCTTGGCTAAGCTTGTAAGGGCTCGAGAGCCATTATCCTAGTAATCTCCTATGATCCTATGAATAACAGGCAGAGATAGCTTTAGAAATCCATGAAGATATAGTTTGTTTTGAAACTGCCTTCCCCAGGGTCCTTGGGTGAAAAGGAAATGAACAGTTGGTCAGACTTTCTAATGGATTTTGTCTTTTCCAGGTAATATCTCAGCTGCCTATGAACATCCAAGGAATGCAGTGTTTTTTCAGACGGATTTTGTGGTTGAGGGAAAAAGACAGGGAGGTTAATAGTATGATTTAAGGACAGTTCATTAACCACTTTGGGCATGAATGAGGAGTTAGTCTAGAGGGAGACCCTGTACTTGTGAAGATGAGGTAAAGGGGGGTTTTGCCATCAAGGCCTGGATTTCTGAGACCCTCCTGGCGGATGTGAGGGCCACCAGCAGTACCGTTTTCCAAGTACATAGTTTCAGTGATGCTGAGTGAGCTGGTTCAAAAAGAGGTAGTGTGAGTTTTTCAAGGGCAAAATTAAGGTCCCATGAAGGCGGAACTGGTTTTCTAGGTGGTCTGATGTGGAGGACCCCTCTTAAGAATAGCTGTACCTCTAATCTGGATGCCAAAGTCGGAACCAAGGGGAGACAGGCAGAAATGGCTGACAAGTGTACCTTCACATAAGTGTAGGTCAGCCCTGAATGTAGCAACTCACACAAGTAAGAAAGGACCATAGGTACAGAAATAAGAAAGGGGTCTTGTTTTTCTTCCGACACCACCTGGAGAATCTTTTCCATTCTGCCACATAATTTCTCCTGGTACTAGGTTTTCTGGCCTCCTGCAGGACACTGAGTACGTCCTCTGAATATAGCTGTCTGAAGGGGATCAGACTCCATCACCCATAGCATGAGTTTGAGGTTGAGCACCTGAGGGTGTAAGAGTGAACCCCCGTCTTGTGAGAGTAGGTTGAATTGGTGAGGTAACCTGTGGTAATTGCCCTTGGCTAGCAGATGAAGAAGGGGAAACCAATGCTATCTTGGCCAAAAGGGAGTTACCAGCAGGATTTTTGATTTGTCCTTCTGAATCTTCAGAAGGATTCTGAATCACAGTGAAGGGGGGAAAGGCATAAAGATACATCCCCACCCAAGAAAAACAGAAGGCATCCACCCTCGACGCCTGTGGATGTGGATCCCTTGTGCAAAACAGAGGCATCTGCCTGTTCTGGGAGGAGGGAAACAGATCTGCCTGAGGAATACCCCACTTGTGAATGAGATCCAAAAACACCTCCCTGTGAAGCATCCATTCATGGGAGGGTGCAGATGTTCTGCCGAGAATGACGGTCATCACATTCTCTGCTGAAGGAAAGTACACTGCTTGCAGGTGAATGTGCAATTCTGCTGCCAGGGACCAAATCTGAATTGCCGGGCTGCAGAGGGGGTAGGACCTTGTCTCCCCTGCTTGTTGATATACCATAGGATAATCGTATTGTGTATGACAACTTTTAAGGTGCCTGGTAGTAGGATTGGATGGAAGGTTTGCAAGGCTAAGAGAAAGGCCCTCATCTCCTTGATGTTGATGTGATCCCTTTGTCTGAGGGAGGACCACTCTCCCTGAACTTTGTTTTGTTTGTTGTGAGTTTGCAGGACTGCTCCCCAACCCAAGTCTGAAGCATCTGTGAAGATTTGTTGTGAGGGTGTGGGAATCTGCAAAAATATACCCTAGTTGAGGCATATGGCTGTAATTCACCACTGCACCTCTTTTTTCAGGTATGGGAGGAGAGGAAGCGGAGTATCCAGGGGGTGAGAGCATTAGTTCCACTAACTCCTCAGTAGCCACTGAAATTTTCATATGCAGCCTTGCTAAGGGGAGCATGGGTATCAGGGATGTCATGTGCCCTAGGGCCCTCAAGAACTCCCTGTCTGTTACGGTTTGGAGAGAGAGGAGTGACTGGAGGTAATGTATGATGGCTTCCACAATCTGGCTAGGAATGAAAGCTGCCATCTGATCTGTATTTATCCTGCGTACCAAGAAAACCAGGTCTTTGGTGGACGTCAGGTGAGATTTTTCCTGATTCACAGTGAACCCCAGGCTTGCCAGGGTGTTGGACACCATGCCTAGGTGGTGGTGGAGGGTATAGCAATCCTGGTGAAGGATCAGACAGGTTGTCTAAGTATGGATATATTTGAATCCCCTGCACTCTGCAGTGGGCGATGACTGGGGCTACACACTTTGTGGTGTGTTAAGCCCAAACGGCAATGCAGAAAATTGAAAATGGAAGGAACCCATTGCAAAGCGTAGAAACTTCCTGTAGCTGGGGTGAATAGGGATATGGATGTAAGCATCCTTCAGATGCAGGGATACCATGAAGGCTTGGCAAGGGATAAGGGGTAGGAGGTGATGCAAGGTAAGCATTTTGAAGACAGTCACCTTGAAGAATAGAGTGAGTACAGACAAATCTAGGATTGGCCTCCAAAGGCCATCATTCCTTGGAACCAAAAACATCCCAAAGTAAAATCCCTTGTTTGTCTGTTCTGGATGTACTCTTTCTATGGTGCCCTGAGCTTGAAGTTGTTCTACAATTGGGGGGAAGAGATGAAGCTGATTTGTGGGCAGTTGAGGTATCCCCTGAAAGGGAGAACCTGTCTTCCAAGTCAAAGTATCCTTTGTGGATGACGGAAAGGACCCAAGCCTCTGAGGTTACTTTCTGCCAGGAGGGTAGGGAAAGGGTGAGGCAGAGGGATAAGGGAGTGGAGTTGGGTAATGGGTTTGAATCACAGTGGAGGAGCTCTGTCCTGGTCAGGCTGCCAGGGAAAGGGAGTTGGGGTGGAGGCAGAAGTTTGTTTAGGAGTGGAATGTCTCCTAGGTTGCCTCTGTCCCTTGCCCTGTTGGGTGTCGAAATTATAACAAAGAAAGTCCTTTGAGGGTAGTTCCTATGATATCTAGAAATAGGGGAGACTAGCAAATGTTTAAGACTTTGTAGCTCCTTGCCCTTATCCTGTAGGGATTTAAGGAGCTCTGTAGAAGCTGCACCGAAAAGAGCCTTATTATCAAGAGGCTGCATCTAGCAATTTGTTCTGGACATCTATAGGAAGGGGTGTAGCCTCACACAAGAATACCCTCTCAGGACAGAACCTGAAGTTGCAGATTTGAAGAATGCATCTACCGCATCATAACTACACTTTATGGAGTGCCTGGTCACCTTAGAGGCAGTAGAGTGTAGGGCAGAGAGCTGTGACTTAGCCAGAGTCTGGCACATCTGGAATGATTGCAGAGGCTTTAGACAGGGTATCTAAAACAAACTTAGCCAAGTGAGTTTGATAGTTTAGGGCTCTGATGGTTACAGCAGAAGAAGTATACACCTTCTTCCCTAATCTATCCATAAATTTGTCCTTGTCAGTGGGTAACAGAGAGGTTGAAGGCAGCTGTCTGAATGATTTATCCACTGACACTGCAATGACAGAAGGGTCTGCAGCGGGGTTCTTAAATAGGAACTGTGTATCCTGAGGAACCTGGCCACTTTGAGGCTGGAGGCTGAGAGTCAGGGTTCCGGGATGTTGCCAGAAAGGCATCATGAAAGGCTGGGAGCAGGGGATGGACTGCAGAAGGAGAAGGCTGGTCCATCTGCAATAATTCAAAGTATCTTTTTGGTTTCAGAGACATCTGAGGCCTGCCATTTAAAGTGTTCCCTCATCATTCTCCCACCAAGGAGATGGTATCCCCAAAGGAGAATTTCTCTCCTGGGCACTCAGGACTAATAGAATTCTCCTCCTCAAGGATAATGAAGTCCTTGGGGGACTCCATCTGGGAGCAATAGGTAAGAGATTCATCAGAGGAAGAGAGTTCCTCTTCAGAATCCTCTAAGGCCTGTACAGGAGTAGGGGCTGGAAGATGTACCCAAGACTGGAGGGCTTGGAAGGTCCTGAAAAGATTTTGGGAAAAACCTTCCCATCCAGGAGCTGGTTCAGCTTCTTTGCGCTCTCTACGTTTCAATTTCTGTTTCCTCTTTAGTGGAGTAGAGGGATGTGCTGACTTAAAGGCCGAAGGCTGAGAGGATGGAGGGAGTACATTAGGCTCCGCCGATGTCCTGAGCCGTGGTTCCCCTTCACTATCAGGGACTGATGGCTGATCTACCTCAGTGGATGTACTCTTTTTCCGCCGAACCAACTTCCACCAAGGCTCCCGGTTCTAGCTGTGAAACAGGCGGCTGATGAGACCCTGGGCTAACATCCACCTTGAGAGTCTCACCGGACTCCTGAGGTGCAGCATGGGCATCTGGCCTAACTTTCTTGGCCTTCTTCTGAGGCAGCTTGTCGGAGGCACCTTCCTCACCCTCCATGCCTAGCACTAAACGCCGGAGCCTCTGATTTTCCAAATAAAGATTTACGGCAGCCAGATGGCTGCAAAGTGCTTTAGGTACAAACGACTCGCAAATATCACAAGACGTATGGTCGTGGCCTTCACCTAAGCAGAATAAGCACTTATCGTGCGTGTTCTTATGTGGATTTTTTCTTCCACAAGCACACTTCCCCTTCCTAGCTGACATGTATGTTTGAAAAACAAAAGAAGGTACTAAGAATCAAAGGGGTACTTATCTTTATCAGATGGCTGAAACAACAAACTGATTCTCAGAGCTGGAGATCGGAGGTCGGAGGTCCGTAGATCACTGCGGCAGACAAATTCCGAAGGGGGTACACGCAGACGTCACTTTTATAGCCAGCGTTAGTTTATAGCCCTGACAAGCAATGCACCACGTACCCCTGCTCCTAAGATTTTAGTATACTGGCTGGATGTCTGGTGCTGCATGCAGCAACCTCCCTACCTTTATCAATACTGCAACATGATGGTGCTGCAGGCAGCAACCTCCCTACTGTTATGAATACTGCAACATGAGAAAAGAAGGGCATCAACATTACTACAGCAACCATACATCATGCTTAGATGAAGCAGCATCTGATGGGATGGATACTTAATATATGACATACAAACACTGCCAGGTTTATCTTGTGACCTCACGGTCAAGGTATCCTTAGGGTTGACAAGATTGCAGACTTTATAAAAGAGTGAAAAGGAGAGGAACCACCCTGGGCTTTGGTTCCAGAAAATGTGAAAATTCTGCATTGTCCCCTTGAACTTGATTACATCTTAAAAGGCTGTTACATTGCAAATCTTCTTGAATGGGTTGTCAAAATTTTGATCATCCTAACGAGAAAAATATGCTCTTCCCTGAAAGACCAGAGAGGACAATGGGGATAGGGCCAGGACTGCTCTACCATATCTTCACAGCAACAGGCATCTTCCTAATCTGAAAACTCACTCATTTCAAGACAGCCTTCTTAGAATGCCCTGAGAAATGGCCAAGATTGTGCCCTTACTTCTCCAACTGAGAAGAATTGGACTGAATGAACAATGTCTTGGTTAAATTAGCCAAGGCTGTAGTATGTTCTAAAAACTTTGCCTCTGAAGCAGAGGTGCCTCTGCAAGACATCAATGAAGAAACAGAATCCCTGACACAGGTTACTTCCTCACAGTGTGGGAAAGGCACCTTTGCTGCTCAGATGACGTTCTAAAGGAAACCCCAGAAAACAGATATATGGCTCTTGGATGGTTTCAGTTTTTGGACTGGAACCAACACTCAGCACCAACTAGAATTATACAGCTGCTGTGAAAGCAGACAAGGCTACAGATTGCCTAACTCCACCCAACCAGCTTGGGAGACCATTACTTTGAAAGAAAGTAATTTCACTGATGATAATGCCACTGTAGAATCTGCACTTGTTTTTTTCAACAGAATGTGATGAAACCCACACTGCTGGCTCTTACAGTGACAGTCACAACAGATGGCTCAGCGGAACAAAGGAAATTCATCCCTAATGCAAGCTCAATGAGTCTTAAGCTTTCACAACCTGTGCTCCTCTAAAGAATAATCATTTCAAAAGTGATGCTTCCTCTTTAATGAAGACACTGAAAAGAAGAGATTGTTCTCATGATAGTACTACTTTTCAACAAACTCCAGTGAGAACCAGCCTCAAACGATTTCAAACATTTTTCACAAATGGTCCCTACTCTTCTGTACAAAGTCACTTTGCGGACTAATTTCCAAAAGCTGCAGTATTCCTTCACGTTATCTTCCCCAAGCAATACACAGAAATGGAGTGCCAATCCTGGTGAGAGACATATTTACACTATAAATTAATAAGTGACAATGCCTTCCAACATGATTGGGAGCTGCCACTGATCTGTTACTACTTTGAAATTCTACATTTATGGTTTACATGCTTGCACTGACTCTATTATTTTGATTTTTTTATTACAGTTTGTTTTACTTACATTTTGTTTTAATTTTAAGTTTTTTTTTTCCTTGGCGTTTTACAAGTTCTTTGTTAGGGCTAGTTCAGAAGGCTGTTTTCCATTCGCTGATGGCAAAAGGATTACATCTAGATGATTAATGGCAGGAGCTGCAAAATAATTTACGTTTAAGGTAAGGAAAATAGGAATAGGTTTTCATTTTTGTGAGATGTCATCGATATCCGACAACTGTTACTGTGTGCTTTAAACACATCCCAATTGTACAGATGACTATGGAAGGCTCCTTCCAGTCTCATCTTACTGCTCATACTACTGAGCACTGGATCAAATTGAGAATCCCTATTCTTAAGTCTGTCTTAAGCTTCAGTTAACATCTCTTTATTATTTTCCCAACCACTCAGTGTACACTATAATACTTCTTAAAATAATTAACTGCTAACCTCTAACTTTTAAAAACTGCAACATCTAAGTAAAACTATCAATGAGGAAAGCATGCAAGCCACTTCAAGCATTAGCTTTGAATCAGTGCTTCAGTTTTGTTCCTGGTGAGAGAAGATGCACAGATATTTCTTAGCTTTTCGGGAGACTAACTAATCACAGGAAAGCCTGATATCTGCTTCTTAAAACCCAGTTTGTGATAACAGGTACAGTTTTGCTCCTGGTGGGACAAGGAGCACAGGGACATTCATTAGTGACCATTTCTGATTAAGCAATGTGTAAATAACTTTCTTTGCTGGTCTGGTTGCCATTTTGGTGAAAATATATTTAGCTTTAATTCTGAACATTGCACAGCTCAACTCTTATGGACTTGCTATACATGATCTACTCAGGGCATCTATCAGGGGAAGGCTACAATAAGCCTAAAGACTGTCTGCAACATCTGGGATGAGACTGCTGATTACCAAAGAGCCAGTAGTCCATTTCTCTACAACAAGCTTTGGATTAGTGCTATTTTGCTTCTCGTGAAAGAGGGCGCAAAGGGGACCACTGATCCCTAGCTGCATGTAGCTAAGGAGAGACCAGCACTAGCACTGCCAGGTAGTAGCCAATATGCATATATCCACTATTCATCATTCTTGGCAAACCAAATTCTTTTTACCAAGTACTGCTGGATCACACACCATCTAACCTAACTTCAGAATATCATCGAACGCACTTAGTCCATCTTCAGGATCTTTTACAGTAGTTGCTGTACAACCCCCAAGTACTAAAATCAACCTTAATCCTCCACTCTCTGGCAACATCTCATCAGTTTGCTCTTAACCCATCTTTGGCCAGTATAACTGCATTAGATGTTCGAAGGCAGTGTAGCAATTGTCTTATGCTTACAGACTGCTGTTTTAACCAACTGATAGTACAGACAGCGATAGATGTAAATATTTAAGAAACATGGAGGCAAAACTATCAGTAAGCATCTTTATCATCAACCTCCTTTTTCCATATTTTCTACATAGGTTAGGGGTGTTGCATTGACTGTCACCATCTCCCCCTTCATTGCCACTCACCTACCTTGTCAGTCATACTTGACTGTCGCAGGTCTTCTCTCACACAATCCATCCATCTTTGCTGGATGCCCTCGTTTCCTCTTACTAGCTCCCTGTCTGAAAAAATCATCTTCACCAGATTGCCTTCTACTTTCCTGCACATATTCCCAAATCAGAGTAAAATGCTCTTTTTGACCCTCTCTGCAACTGGAACTTTTTGGGCTGCTTTTCTGACATCTTCCTTTCTTCATCTGTCCCACTGTGTGCATCCGATCACCCATCTTCACCTCCATCACCTCTAGCAGCAGTACTGGTCACACCACTATTTTGTACACCTTATGTTTCAGCTTTCTTAGCCTTCTGTCACACACCACCCCCAACACCCTTTGCTGGTTGGATGGCACTCCTCTAATTCTAGTTTTGACCTCCTCATTCTGACTTACCTTCTCTTCAATTACACTTCCCAAACACTCAAAGCTGTTAACCTGCTCCACTATTTTACCCTTCTATCTCAATTTTCACCTTCTTCTGATTTTTCCATTTGTTGCCATGACAACTGTCCTATCTGTACTTAGTTTCATCCCATGTGCCTTCAGTTTTGCATTCCATTCCCCTACCATTTGCTGAAGTTCCTGTTCAGATTCTGCTTTTAATACCACATCATCTGCACACAGCAGCTTTGCTGATATATCCCCTCTGACCTGAATGCTAATGTAGCCCACTACCACCATGAACAGCAGTGGACTCAGAACTGAACCCTGATGCACACCCAGTCCCAATGGAAACCACTCTGAGTTCAAACACTGTACTTGTCATTGTGTCTTTGTACATAGCCTGCACTAATTCGACCAATGTTTCTGGCATATTGAACCACTGAAGCTCTGTCCAAATCAGCTTTCTTGGGACCATATATGCTTTCTTCAAATGTAGGAATACCCAGCTGGACTATTTCCTCTCCTCCAGCTTCTTCTCAACTATCTGTCTCACTGCAAACCTGGGTCCATTGTGCAGCATTCTAATCTGAATCTGAACTGCTCATCTCCCATCTTACTTTCTATTACTTTGTGCATTTGTTTTTCAATCACCATCTTCAGAACTTTCATGCAGAATGACAAGAGTTTGATACCTTAACCGCCCGCAGCTGTGAATGTCCCCTTTGTTCTTGTACACTGGCAATACAATGCTTAGTCTCTAGTCACTTGGGGTAGACATTTCTCTCCATACTGCTATGAGTACCCTCTGGAGTCATTTCTCCCCTAATTCACCCAACAACATGATCATATCTGCCATGAACTCATCTGAGCCTGTTGCTTTCCTGATTTAATTTTCCTTAATGCCGTTATTACTTATTCTATGGTGGGCTCCTTCTCTTCTTTCTTCGTAGGCAGTGTCTGGATCAGTACAGCTTCTGTGAGGTTTTCTTCATTCAGGAGCTGCTTTAAGTACTCCTTTCAACTGCCTTTGATCTTCTGTGGATTGATAAGTAGGTTACTGCAGGCCATCCCTTATGGGTATCTGATGAGTATTTTCTTTTTACTTCTGTCCATGCAGCCAGATAGAGTTTCTCTGTGCCATCTGCTTAGTCACTTTCCAGAAGCTGGCATAGTGTCTCTGATGCCTTGTTCTTTGCTACTGCAACTGCTCACTTGGCCTCTGTTAGCTAACCAGTATTCTTCTTAGCCTGGTCAGTCTTTTCTATTTCCCACTTTTTCTTTCTTTTGATGAATTCTGAACTTCTGAATTCCAGCACCAGCTTTTCTTATGTACCTTATTTCTACACCTGGCTCAGCTACATATTTGTTCTACAGTCCACATGATCTTTTGCAGCACTGCCATTCTTCTTAAACTTGCACTTACTTGTTCTTCTTCCTGAGATGCTAGAATTTATTTATTTATTTGTGTTTGTTTAACGGGAAAGTCCAACTGGGTAATACCCATTTTCAGTGAAGGCCTGGGGAGAAAATCTCCATGTGTTTACATTGCATTATACTTAGTTACAGTTAAACAGAGTAGCTACATTTCTTATTCACATTTATACACATACAGTAGCTACATTTATACATACTAAGACTTTACAGAGATAGAAGTTACTAAAGAGAAAGCCCACATGCAATTTAGTGGATTGTACAGGCAGCAGTTATGTATATAAATTGTTTTGTCATTTCAGTGAGAGAGTGACAGTATTTTGCTTAAGGAGAGTACCTGGAGAGTATTGTATGATTAGTACAAAGTCTTAAACCTGGTGATGAGCATATGCAGGATCAAAACTGGTTAAGATCTTGTTTAAGCAGTTTTTTAAAACTATTGAGTTTGTCGGAGAATTTTATTTGTGTAGGGAAAATATTCCAGAGTTTAACAACGTACTGAGAGGAGAGCAAGTCTCCTGAAACATTATTTGACTTGCTTGTGAGTAGTAAGAATTTGTTACTAGAACGGAAGTCCCTTGCTGGACAGAAGGGTAGTAATAAGTTTTGTAGTCCAAGGTGTTTTTCTGGATGACGAATGAGTTTGTGTGCATGTAGTTAGTTGTGTACATGTTAGGCAGTTGTGCAATTCAAGACAGTTTAATTACTTTAAGCTATGACAATGGTGGGTTCTATGAGAGAGACTGGTGGCAAATTTAACTATTTTATTGTAGTAGGAAGCAAGTTTCTTTCCTTGAGTATTGTTTAAGTTTGTTATATAGGAGCGGCATATAACAGATTTGGCAGTTAGAAGGTGGTGGCTAGAGAATTTCTTGCAGTATCTTTAAAGAATCCATTGATCCTATAAAGGAAGCCTAGTTTATTGTGTGTAGACTTAATGGTGTGCAGTATTATGCTGGTCATATTTGACATTTTCATTTATTATAAAGCCTAGAATGCCGTGGCGGTACTGCGGTAGTGTTGTTACCTCACAGCAAGAGGTTCTCCTGTTTGATTCTCGGCTTGGCTTGGGAGTGCCTTCTGTGTGATCTGCATGTCCTCCCCACGGTTATGTAGCGCTCGAAAGACATGCATGCGTAAATGGGCATGCCTTCGTTGAAGGTTGGGCGTCGAGCTGGCACCTCGGCGTTTCGTAAAAATGTCTACTGCCAATCATTAGCGGACCGGAGTTCCACTGTGGCGACCCCTTACCGGGAAAAAGCCGAAAGACAAACAACAACATAAAGCCTAGAAGTTTACTGTGAGATAAAGTTTCAGTGGCAGTATTATTTGCTGACTTTATCATAAGAGATTGCTTTTGATATTGGCTCCTTTTTGAGGTAAAAAGTATTAACTTACCGTTTTCTTGGGGTTGACTACGAAGTTTGATTCTTTGAGCCAGGTCTCTATAGAGGAGAAAATATTTTGAGTAATATTCTGGAGCTTATTTATCGTTGAGGCTGCACATATTAATGTTACATCTGCATACTGAACTAAACTAGCATGGTGAGTGGAAGTGTGGAGGTTATTAATAAATATATTAAATAGGAGAGGATCCAGGATAGAGTCCTGAGGGACACCTGTAGTAACTGGTTGATAGGATAAGTAAGTTTGTTTCCATTTAACAGCTTGCTGCCTTCCAGATAGGCAAGAAACCTTGACAAGGGGGACTGTGAAAGTGCTACTGAGGAGAGCTGAAAGAGCAGATGCTGGTGCAAGACAGTATCTATGCCTTTGACAAGTCTAAGAACATGGTGGGCATAAGCAGACCATTGTTCCTATATAGGTTTATTATACTGGTAAAATGTAGTAGAGCAGTACTGGTCCTGTGCTGGGGGCTAAAGCCATGTTGCATTTCTGACAGTAGGTTATTTGAAGTTAGGCAGTGCATCAGCTGCATATGGATGCATTTCTCTAATGGTTTTTTTTTTTGGGGGGGGGGCAGAATTGCTACTGGTCTGTAGTTATTAAACTCTGTAGATGTGCCATCTTTGTACAGTGGTATGATTGGCCATATCTTTCTGCTACGGACCTATTAATTAGTACAGACACAGGGAAAGCTATGACGTTTGCTGCCATTTTTAGGTAGTCTGACAGTAGCTGGTCTAGAGTTATGGAAGTAGTTTTTAGTTTAAGAAGGAACTTCATTATTAGTGAGGCTGGTACTGAGATAAAACCGAATAGCTGTGGGTAGT
The DNA here is from genome assembly GCF_019279795.1 of Protopterus annectens. Classification (NCBI taxonomy): domain Eukaryota; kingdom Metazoa; phylum Chordata; order Ceratodontiformes; family Protopteridae; genus Protopterus; species Protopterus annectens. The sequence goes on along the minus strand of NC_056734.1, from coordinate 996,140,379 downwards.
TTTGGTTGGGCAGGGGTAAAGAGTGGGGGCAGATATATTAGTGTCTAAGACAGATAATACTGATTGCATAAAGTAGGAATTAAACTGTGTGGGGATGGATTCTGTTGTACTGTCTGTGTTTGGAGAGGAAGTTGTAGTTTTGCCATTGTGGAGTGCTTTATTTAGTTGTTGTGCCTTTCGGCTTTTCCCGGTTAGGGGTCGCCACAGCGGAACTTCGGTCCGCTAATGATTGGTAGTTGATTTTTACATACCGAGTTACCAGCCCTGACGCACAACCTTCAACGAAGGTACGCCCATTCACGCATGTCTCCACACAGAAGACGCTCTAGCTGAGAATCGAACCAGACAGCGTCTTACTGTGAGGCGACAACGCTACTGCAGCACCACCACCGCAGGTACTGGAAATGTTTTGGATTGTGTTAATGTTTGTCAAGTGGGATGCTATATTAAGTTTGCTTGTCCTGTTTGATAGAGTTTTGCAAGGTTTCTAAGATGTCTAAATTGCTGGAAAGCATTTGAAGTTCTGTTTGTATACCACTTTTTTCAGGCTTTATCTCTTTTTACCACAAGTTTTTTTTTTCTTTTGTTAGCCATGGTGTGGGGTTGGACTTTACTTTTTTATTATGTACTGGTGTTAGATTATTTAAGGTCTGTTAGAATATGTTATTAAAGTGTTCTACAGCAGTATCTAGTGGCACTGTTGTAAGTGCATTACAGTTATATTGTTTTAGTGTTTCATTGTAAATATCCTTGCTGAAATTGGTTATATTTTGTATTTGGTTATAAACAATATGTTTATCTAGGTTATGGTGAGTTCTAATAGCATATATTGGTATGTGGTCACTTAAGATACCTGACAGCCTACTTTTGTCAGTTTGTCTGGTTTGTTTGTAAGGATCCAGTCTAATGTTGTGTGTCTTCCTGAAGTCTTACTGATTTCTACTGGTTGTGGTTATTAATTGTTTGGGGCTAGTGAAATTTATGAGTTGCCGGTCTATATTTAAGTCTCCAAGTGTTATCGTTTCCTGGTTAATTTGTTGAGATAGCCAATACAGGATATTTTTGGTAGTATCAATGTTATTCCCTGTTGGCCGCAGTGGTGCAGTGGTTAGCGTTGTTTGCCTCACAGCAAGAGGTTCTTCGGTTCAATTCTTGGCTGGAGTTCCTTCTGTGTGGTGCCCGCATGTCCTACCTGTGGCTGAATGAGTTTTAAAGACATGCAGGTAGGTGTGCGTGCGTGTGGGTTTGCCTTCCGTGAAGGCTCGGCGTCAGGCTGGCAACTTGACACCGTAAAAATCCACTGCCAATCAAAATGCGGACCGATAATCTGCTGTGACTGACGATCCCTAACCCGGAAAAGCCGAAAGACATTGCTAATGTTATTCCCTGCTGGTATATAACATTGCTGTTAAACATATAGTCTTCCTACTGTTGATTTTTAGGAGTGTTGTTAGAAGTTCAGCATTTTTAAATGTGAGTATTTCCTGTGTTAGTAAGGTGATGGTTAGGGAAGTTTTGTAGACTATTGCTATACTACCTGCACACTTGTTTTGTCCGCCATACCTGAGTATATTATATCCTGGAGGGTGATCTCGTCATCATTATTTTTTTATAACCAGATTTCAGGAGCTATGACTACTTTAGGAGTTATGTGGCAAGTAAGGCAAGCATGTCAAGGCTTTTACTGCACATACTCCTTAGGTTCATATTTAGTAAGGTGAGTTTGGGTTCTGTTTCTTGTTAAGAGGTATTAGGTGACTGGTTTGCTCTGGGGTTGGAAGTGATGGCTTTATTAACAGTAGGACCTGGACTGGGATGAATATCTCCACTAATTTTGTAGCCAGTTATATTTTGGTCTTGGTTTGGTATTTCATCGTAAATCTGGATACTAAGTTTTGAGATATTTATAGATAAATAAATCAGATGTGGTTTGGTTGTAGAGAGAGGGCGCTAGGGAGACTGGCTGGGTAAATATTGATATTCTTTGTGAGGATTGGTTGAAGTCCTAAGTATTTGATGGAGGTGGATTTGATAATTGGTTATGAAGACTAGTACAGTAAGGAGGAATAGTAAAATAATCTGAGATAAGGGCATCTTACTTAACTAGAGTTTTATCTTCGCTGTAAATTCAGATTAGGAAACGTTAGGAGAAGATTAGGTTGGTTATAGAGATGCAACATGACAATTACAGGGGCAAGGAGTAGAACAGTTTAAGAGAGAGTCTTGGATGGTGAACTGGAGTGGGTGTTAGTATTGGGAGTAATTCTATAGACTGTTGTTCATCTGGAGGGAACCACTGATATTGGTTTGAGGACAATATGGGTGGTACTAAGGAAGCATAAATGTAGAGTAAGTGGTGTATGTGGGAATTGGAGGTAGAGTAAGGAAGCGGAGTAAGCCAAAAAAAGCCATTAGAGACGGCAAATGAAGCGAACTGAAGACAGCAAAGAGACGGAAAAAAACAACCAGGGACACAGCCACAAAACTGCTGAGAGAGATGAGTAAAAGGAATAATTCAGTTTAAAAGGCCTCTGCCCCAACAAATGAAAGTCTTGATTTTGTTGCTCTAGAACAAAGTTTTAGTAGGAGAGTTAGTCCAATATCATCTTGACCTGACTAATGGTAATATAATAGTAAAATATTGCACTTGACTGTTTGAACAACCATGTAATGGTGGGGAGGCTTCTATGGAGTCTAAAATGCAAAGTCCAATGGCTACCCCCAGCTCCCAAAGATCAGCAAAACAATGAGAAAAATTAAGCCAGAATGCTGGACTGCACTGCTCTGGAAAAATACTGGCTCAAAACTGAAAGTGGTTACACAAGCATCTGGGGCAAGGGAGAAGTAAACTTAAGGAAGTGAGACAGTTGACTGCTAAAAACAATCAATGGAGCACAGTTGAAGGAGTAAGTACCAATGGGACTGCTGTGGTCTAAGAAAATGGAGCTATTATAGTGGACAAAGGTCTTTGTTTTAATCTTCCATAATATTTATAATTTACATAAAATACAGTCCACAGACTGGTGTTCAAACTGCAGACTTCACTGTTACATAAATATCTATTTGCTTGCAGGGACACGTCTATAGAAAAATAAAAACACACTAAAGAGACAGTGAAGTGCACTGAGTTAACGGTGACTATGCAGAACTACTAACTCAGAGATGAAAGTGGTTTAATAACGGTCTTGGGCAAGGAGAAATAAAGGAAGGGAGACAATGGGTAACTTCCTTGAAGTTATACAGTTCCAATGAAGAAAAAAAACAGGATATACATAATGGGAGTAGCAAATCTAGAAAATGCGAAGAAACTATAAAAAATAAATAGTTTGAGTAGGGCAGTAAGAGTAAATGTCAGTCCCTGTTAGGAGGTAGAGAGTAAAAGATAATCGACAGGATATCTGTGGAAGAAGGTTTACAGACGGAGAATTTCCCTGAACTCTTGTGCTTTCTCTCCAGTCTACTTCCAAGGCTTCAGCCTAGTCTTGGTTGACCATAAAGCCTTTGCTGCTGTTTGGGACAACCTGTGGTTTATGCTGTGGACCAAGTGTTTCACTGGGAATAACTTTGCAATCACTGATTCTACTCCACTGCCCTTTTCTTTCTAGGAGGAAGTCTACGTGAGTTGCATGTTGGCCATTCTTGTATGTGATCTTGTGACTGTCTCTCTTGCTGAACCATGTGTTGGCTACCATCAAGCCATTTGACAGACAGAAGTCTAGACTGCCCTCTCCTCCTTTATTTGTGTTGCCCCAACCATGTGAACCCAGGCAGTCCTCATATCCTGTTCTGTCTGTCCTGATATGTACATTCAGGTCCCCCATTATCATCACTAACACGTGTTTTCCTGCCTTGTCCAGTAGGCAATGCAACTGCTGCCTGAATGTACTCTTTTCTTCACTATCACAACTATGCTGTGTGACACAGGCTGAGATTATGAATACTGCTCTATCCTTCCATTTGAGTCTGACTGCCATTAGTCTGCCACTATTTCTGATGACATATATCCTTGTCTTCTGAAGCCTCTCCCTCACCACAATTCCCACAGCATTTTTAGTCTGTCCTCTCCCCGAGTAGGAGACTCTGCATTCCAAGCCAAGAGGCTTTGCTGCACTGCTATTCCATCTTATCTTCTGGATGCAAAGGATGTCCAGCCTCCTCATTACCATCGTGCCATCTACTTCTAAGCTGTGCCCAGTCAGTGAATCTATCAGAGTGTGGCAATCCTTCATTCATGTTTGGAAGGTTGCATGGTTCTATGTCCAGCTTTCGATGGGCAACTGGATGTAAGCCAGCTAGTAGCCAATTCAGCCAGGGCTGCTGGGGTTTACAGTGGGCACACACAGGCCAACAGGGGCATATAAACTTCCCCCCATTATTAGCATGGGTCCCTGCAGTAGATCTGACAAGGATGATCCTCTACCCATTTATCTCAGGCAAGACAATTTTTATACAAGTATGTGGCTAGCCCTGATATGGAGCACAGTCTGTGATCCATGTTCCCCTATCTAAAGGATACTCTGCACCACAGTTGATGTCCAAAATGGTCGGTCTATAAAACTTTTCCCCATTAGGCACCATCTAGAATCTTTTCTGCTGTTTCCTACAACTCCATTCCTGGGCAATTTTAAGGTGGAAACACCCAGTGTATGTTTTTGGTAGAAACTCCACACCACACAGGCACTGGCTGGAAGACCGGATAAAGCCTAGTACCTTGTGATTGGGAGGCAAAGACCTTAACCACTGTGCCAACTGTGCTCACACCTCCTCAACACTGCATCAATCGCAATACTTCTCTAAGCCCATAACATATGCTGAGAACGTAGAACTCATTCTAAAAGATCCCACCCACCATGGCACAAGGCAAAATCTGCTAATTTTCCACTCACACACACTACAAATCCACACAGATCACTCAAGAGTCACTAGGAATAAAGACCATAAGGCCCTCTAAAGTCTGCATCCACACAGTGAAATGTTTTACTCACAGGTGACTCTACAGTTAGGCATACAGACTTTATATTCACTAAACTGGACAAAAACAGGTCGACTACAAACTGCTTATCCAGTTTCATGATCCACAATAGCCTTAAGGTCCTTTAAATCAAGAATAATGCCTAGATACCAAAGCAAGGTAACTGTTAGCATAAAGGTAAGTTCTTTGCCTCCCATGCACAAGGTTCAGTGTTTGATCTTGGTCACCGGCCAATGCTTCTTTGGAGTTTGCATGTTCTTCCTATGTCTCTGTGGAGTTACTCCCACCTCTGAAAAACATGTGAGCAGTAGCACAGACAGGTGATTCGGTTGTATTGAACAAAGCAAGAAACTAATTTTAACAACTGAAAATGTAGTTGATGTTATTTTAAGGGGATACACTGTGTGTCAAGTGTGGGAGGAGATGACAGACAAGACTTTATGTTTTGCAAGGGATGGCTTACACCTCTCATATAAGGACTTCCATATACCTTGTAAAGCATTTTCTGCCCCCCAGTGGCTTTTTTAGCAGCAACTCCCTACTGGACATTCTTACATAGCAAAAACAAAATAAAATTTGGACATCATCATGGCGGTACTAGTAACTCAATGCTAGCAGTCTAAATAGAAAGATTCCAGAACATAAGGCCATCCTCCAACTCAAATGCATTCTTATTTGTGTAGTCACTGAGGCATGGTTGCAATGCAGTGACAGCACCAATCAAGCCTTTATGCCTTAGCTAAGGAGTAGCAGTACTTGCCGTAAACATCACCTCATGTCAAAGTACCCATGACTCTAACTTCGAACTCCTGGAGATACAAATCCAACTATTACTTCACTGCTAACTACAGATGCCTATCAATGTGCTCCAAATATCATCGAATTACCTTAATACCATAAAGGGTTAAACCAGAAACCAAACATCTCCTTGTTTGGGGACTTCAATTATCCAAGGATTAACTGACACTTCAAAAATGTATATGCTCAGCATTTCATACAGTTTGTTAATACCAGTACACTGGAACACATTGTAAAACTACACACAAGCAGCTCTAACATCCTTGATCTGGCCCTTACCTTCCCATTCCTTGCATCTATCCAATCCCACATCTCCTCAACCCTAGTTAAAACACACCACAAAAGCAGTAATTTTGTGTGTCAGGCCTAGTGGCAGCATCCCGCCACCAAATAATACCACCTTTAAGGACCTTTCCAAGGCAAGTGCACATCAGCTTGTATAAGATCTACACAAATTCCTAACAATTCCCCACAAATGGACCCAAATTAGAGGGCTGCTGCATTCACTTCCAAATTTTACCAACACCGAAACACCTACAAAGCAAAGTCTGTAGACTTCCATCTTAAACATAATGGTAAATTCAGGAATAAATCTCTCTGACAGAAGTGCTGTACTAATAAACTGTATAACAAAAGTAAAAAATAATGACAAATTGTAAGAAATCCCCATCCACCTACACTGAAACGTAACAGCAAAGAAAGTAAAAGCATTATTAGACAATGTAAAGCAGAGTATGGACATAAGGTTGCTGTAAATACCTAACAAAATTGCTAATCTTTATTCTTTAATTTTCTGACATAAGTGAAGAATGTCCAACAATACACTGAGCTCATTTTTACCTCACATATTCCAATACCAAGGATACAGCCCACATTTTAGCAGACAAATTTATTGCTGAATTTACTGCACTGTGAAATGCTAAACATAGTACTTTTGCGGAATTAGATAACATTCTAAGCTGCACTGTCATCACTGACAAGTTTGCAATGAGCCTCTTCTTCGTAAGTATTCAACTTCCTATCCACAGAGTTTGCTCCTGAAGCCTGGAGAACAGCCACTGTGAGTCAATTACACAAGAGGGGCTCCTCTACTGAGCCAGATACCTATACGTCCATCAGCTTTACCAGCCTTACATTCAAAGCCACTGAACATATCATAGATCTCATTAATGTGTGCAGCATAGGCAAAGTATATCTAGACTAAACTCTGGTTTTGTGAAAGGAAGGTCCTATCTCCTCAACTTACTAAACTTCTTTGAAAAGTTACAGAGGTTGTGGACAGTGTCACTCTGTGCATGCTGCTCATCTTGCATTGGTCAAGACTTCTGACACTATCCCCCATGCCGGTACCACAGAAAAATTACAGAATGTAAATCATATGTTGTCCGCTGGACTGCAAACTGACTATCCAAAAGATTCAGAGTTCTGAATGCTGATGGCTTCCTCTCTGAAAGTACATTTGTGGGGTACCACAGGGATTAGTGCTTGACCTTCTGCTGTTGGGTATTTATTTTGCAGACATCCAAGCCAATGCTTCAGAAGTGTGGTTGACTACATTTGATGATGACTACAAGCTAGACACGGTTATCCATTCATCCAATTGCTACTAAACTGCTCCAACAACAGATAGAATTTGTACCTGATGCACTGCAAATAGTCTCAAGCTAAATACAAAAAGGTGCAGCATATCAGAGCTGATTTTCAACAAAGAAAATAAATGGCCTCAAAACCTTCACCTATCTCAACAGGTTAGCACAACTCACCCTATTATTCAGAAACCTATTATCTGTTCTGAGGTGACCCATGTCTTGGTTTTCAAGCCATGAAAGTCCTACTGACATCTGACTTCCAACCTATAGCCATACTTTCTCCCTTATATAAAATACTAGAAAAAATGCACCTATTCACAACTGCTAACTTTTCTCCTCAGTAATAACATTCTCGCTCTCTCCTTCCCAGCATGGCTTCCATCCACCACGCATCTCTTATTCATCTCTTCTCTCTTTCCTCAACACTGTAAATTAACTACTTCCTGATACAATACAGTTAATTGGGAGGATATATGAAGGCTACAGATGAAGAATAAAAGTGGAAGTGTTAATCTCCAATAAGCTTGTTTGAACAGAAGAACCAGGCATGTGTGTCCTCCTTCTCCTTTGCTGTCTGCATTACATTTAGAACCATTGGCAAAGAACATAAGGCACTCAGAAATTCAAGGATATATCGGTGTGCCATTCATTAGAGCCACTGGCAAAGAAAACTTAGGTCTCAGAAATTCAAAAACATCATTGGCATGGTAATCAAGAAACGTTAACTTTACTCGCAGGCATTATTTTGTTCTTGATAAATCCAGAAAAAGACATTTAAGTGTCGTGGAGCATTTTTAGATAGTTTCACATCTTTTATGAATATAAAATTAATGAAGATAAAAAAAGAAGTTATGTACTTGCCATAAAGTTCCATCTGTGTTGTCCATTTTCATTCTTCCTCAACAGCTGGGTTTGGATCCGATCCTCGGATCCAACTCAGCCATTACTATAGCTCGTGGCTACTTAAAAGTTCCCAAGCTCTCCCTACCCACAATGCACCAACCCCTAACATACCTCACATCTTGTCTGCTAGATGACAAAGCAAGAAATATTAATATAACATTCCTGATGAAAGAAGCCATTATCTGGAGCTAAACATAAGGCACAGTGGTGTCCTTATAAACACTCGATCTTCCAGAAATCCATAATGACAAAGGATGGGGACTGGTGGGTGGGGAACTGAGGAAGAATGAAAATGGACAGCACAGATGGAATGTTATGGTGAGTACATAACTTCTTTATCTGATGTTGTCAATTGTCATTCATTCCTCAACAGTTGAGACTGGGTACCCAGCTACATGAAATCCCAGGTGGACTCATAAGGAAGGATATTTCTGAGCATGGCTGAACCAAAAGCAGCTCTTCCCCTTGAAACCAGATATAGTTTGCAATAAGTAATAAAGGTATGAGGATTAGCCCAAGTTGCGGCCGCACATGTCATCCATGGAATGCCTAGATGAAAATACTGACAAGGCTGCCATGGATCTAGTTGAGTGGGCTCTTAAAGGTTTTGGTAATGAGATGCCCAACTTACTGTAAACAAAGGATATACAGTCGGTAAGCCATCTTGCCAAAGTTACCCCTGTAACTGATTTACCTATTTTGGAGTCTGCAAAGGAGACAACTAGTTGATCAGATTTTCTAATTTCTTTTGTTCTATGTAAGTAGATAAAAAACTTTTACTTTCACCTCCAACAAACCCACCAGCAAAAACCTCAAAAGTTCTGGTCAGACATTAACAAACTACTTCAGCCAGGTCACGCTAAAACTCCAGCCCCATCAGGTATTAGCCATAATAACTCTAAGCAAATTGCTGATGCCTTCAACAACTACTTTACTGAAGCCATTCAAACTCTAGCTAATACACTACCCCTTGTCAGTACTAGCCCTTTAATCACCACAAATAGCCCTGTTCCTTCTTTTCATATGCAACCAGTACCTAAATCCCTCATTTGCATGCCCCTTCAAACACTCAAACCATGCACCCCTTCAGCTGACTGTCTACCAGCTGAATACCTACAAATAGCAGCTAAAGCCACTGCCTATCCCATTTCCATCCTTATAAATAGAACGATTACAGAAAGCACAATCCCTTCTATCTGGAAAGTCTCCCATATCATCCCTTTACATAAGGGTGGTACTTCTGAGATTTCTAACTTTCAACCAATTGCCTTACTCCCCCCAATAGCTAAAATAATGGAAAAATGCATCCACCAACTACTTGACCACCTTCTCCACAATAATTTACTAGCTAACTGTCAGCACGGATTTAGGCCATTCCATAGTACCACCACTGCCCTGCTATCTTTTTCCTGACTGTATAAACAAAAATCGTAACGATAACTCTCTTTCCTCTGCACTATTTATTGCCCTTTCAAAAGCCTTCGACCTGGTTAACCATCACCTACTTATTGATATACTAAAAGCCCTATCACTTGATCCACAAGCATTACTTTGGCTTAAATTCTATTTGGAAAAAAGACCGCAATCAGTGCTCTGGGATAACAATCTATCTATACCCTTCCCTGTTAACACTGCAGTACCTCAAGGCTCTATTTTAGGCCCTCTTCTCTTTTCAATTTTTATTAATGATCTAAATGCCAAAATTCCACAAGCCACCTGCGTACAATATGCAGATGATTCTGCTTTAATATGTTCTGCTAAGTCCATAACATCACTCCAAACCCTCACACAAACAGCATTTAATATTGTTGAAAACTGATTCATGCAACATTGCCTCCTCCTGAACCCCCAAAAAAATGAAGTTATTGCTTTTTGCTCCTACCCAAAAGTCACCAATTCATTTCACAGTAACCTCTAACAATGGTACTAGCATATCTCCGGACACTACAACCCGACTCTTAGGAATTACAATAGACCACAACCTCAGCAATGATGATCATATTAATACTACTATAAAATCTATCAACAGAAAACTAGGCTCTCTTTATAGAATTAAACCCTTCCTTACACCACTAGCTAGATCTACTATTGCCCAGATCCACCTTATCTCTACCCCTGTTCTATGCCGCTGCCATTTATACCAATCTATCTAAAAATAACCTTAACAAACTCGCAACCAGCTATAATAACATTGCCAAATTTGCCACTGGCGCCCCATTCAGAAGCTACCACTGCCACAACCTCAAACAACTGGGATGGTTAGAACTGCAGAACCAACTACTTTGTCAACAACTTATTATCACCCAAAAGATCCTTTACCACCCTAAGAACACACCAGCTCTCTCTAATCTAATAACCCCATACAAAAATCTTGCAACTCTACGCTCAGCTAATAAGCTCCTATGTTTCCACTATTAAATCTAACAACAAGGCTAGGGACTCACTATTCATTAACACAGTGGGAAAACCTGGAACCAGCTTCCATCTGAACTCTCAACTCTTTCTTCTACACTGCTTTTCAAAAAATATCTTAAAAGAATATCTTAAAACACACTGTCTATGTCCCTGCTCTAACCCTGACTAATAACTTCATTTCCCCATCCTGCTCTCCTTATACTTCTCTGCTCTGTCAGTCTGACGCCTACCGGTGTTGACTACTAAACTAACCTCTAAATAGTATTTAACAAGTTTTCCTTCTTAGAACTCTACAAGAGTTTACTTACTCAAAGTGCTAGTCTTCCTCTACACTAGATGTAAACATAAGTTTGCACATCTGTAAACCTGGCACACACACACACACAAAAAAAAATAATAATTTTTATATTTTGTATTATGTTCGTTTACTGTATTAGATCTTAGTCTAAGCCTTACTAAATGACTCTGTTCAACTTTTTCTTTTTATGTATAACCCTGTATAAGTTTTTTTATGTATAATCTAAACAATGTACTGCAACTCACGTTTCTACTGCATATAATGTACACATATCTCACTGGCTATGCTTGGAGCTTTTCTCCCCGGGCCTCTACTGAAAATGGACATACATCCAGTTAGACTAGCCCGGTCAACAAATGTAAAATAAAATTAAAAAAATAAATAAATAAAATAAACATGTACTCTCCCCTTTGTTTTCAAAGTTTGAAAAGAAGACAGGCTGACTAATGGACTGGTTGATGTTGGATTCTGACACCACCTTAGGAAGGAAAGAAGGGTTAGTTCATAGCGTTACTCTATCACTATGAAAAATCAAGTAGTGAGGTTTACAGGACAGTACTAGAAATTCTTCTGGCTGAGGTAATGGCCACTAGAAAAATTGTTTTCCAGGTCAGGAATTTAAGATCAAATTTTGCTGCTGGGTTCAAAGGGTGCATGAATTAAGTAGAGCAGTATTGGTGCTGTGCTGGGGCCTAACGCCATGTTGCATTTCTGAGAGTAGGTCATTTGAGGTTAGGCATTGCATCAGCTGCATATGGATGCATTTCTCTAATATTTTGGAGGGGGGGGACAGAATCGCTACTGGTCTGTAGTTATTAAACTCTGTAGATGTGCCGTCTTTTTACAGTGGTATGACTGGCCGTAGTTACAGAAGTAGTTTTTAGTTTAAGGAGGACTAAATTCAAATCCCATGGTGGAGTAGGGTCTTTATAAGGTGGTCTCAACAGAAGGGTACTTCTCAAGAAGCCTATACAAAGTTTAGATGAAGCAAAGGAACAATTTTCATATCCAATGTGGAAGTTACAAATTGTTGCCAACTGAACAATAATGGTTGAGGAGCTAGCTCCTTTGTTGAAAATTGCTGCTATGAACTCAAGGACGCTTTGAACATGGGATGAAAAAGGATCAAAAGGATCAATACGTTTCTGATGTGCCCAAGAAATGAATCTCTTCCATTTACTTCTGTAAAGTTTCTTCGTAGAAGCTTTATGGGAAGATAAACGCATATGATAGGCAGGGGATGACAGCATAGGTTGTCTGGCTACTAATGGACGTGGAGAAACTACGCTGTCAGCTTTAGGTTTGAAATATCTAGGTGAACCATACCTGGTGGGAGAGACAGGTGGTCTGGAATCAGATCCAGAATCTAAGGTGGGTGAAGTAGATGAGGCAAAAAAAAGAGGAACCAAATCTGTAGAGGCCAGTAAGGTGCAATGAGGATGACTTTGCTCTTCAACCTGACAGCTTTTTGTAGAAATTAGGGGATCAAGGGAGTCGGGGGATAAACACAGATGAGACCAGGAGGCTAATCTTGGAGCAGACATCCCTAGGTGATCCCCCCAGTGGGAGGATCAGGGCAAAGAAGATGCTGCCACAAGGGCGGGAAACTTAAACCTCGGATAGATTCATTACCCAAAGACTCCCTATGCTGTGGAACAAAATCCCGGTACATGTGAGGCAGAGCACCTCGCTGGCCTTGTTCAAGAGAAATCTTGACCAATGGATGGGAGATCGCAGATATACCCCAGGGATTACCTCAGTGTCACTGCTCGACAGAGGCACAGCAAAATAATGGGTATAGTTCCCCATACTAAAGGGGTGGCGTAAGCCACAAAACGATGGGCTAGGCTTGTAAATGCCCTCGGGCAGATAGCCTAGTATGAACCTATGAACCTATGAACTTGTTTAGGGGACAAGCAAAAAGATCACAGCAAGGCTGGCCCCATTGATGGAAAATCATTTCTGTCACTTTCCTGTTGAGAGACCACCCATGAGGTAGGAGAACAGACCTGCTCAATTTTTCTGCTATCACACAACTTCCTAGGAATGCGCATTGCTATCAGAAAGTGGTTGGATGAGATTTGCCCATTGCCACACTCTGAGGGGTAACACCTGGTTCCTCCTTGTTTGTTGATGTACCAGACTACTGACATATTGTCTGTTTGAATCGCAACTGTTCTGAAAGTGAGAGAGTCTAGGAAGGCTTGCAACACTAAGAGCATTGCTCTCATTTTCAGGACATTGATATGCATGCTGGCCTCTTTGGGTGACCAAGTGTCTAGGACTGTTTTCCCCAAGAAGTGCCCCCTCACCCAAAATGGGATACATCTTGAGTCACTATGGCCTTTGGTTGATGGAGGATGAAAGGACACCCATGTAAAACCTGATCTGATGAAATCCACCACCAAAGGTAATTCTTGCATGCCTCTGTGAATCTTATTTGGTCTAACATTTGTTGATTAAGAACTGACCACTGCATTGCTAGCATCCATTGTAGAATTCTCATAAGAAATCTTGCTAAGGGAACTAAGATTATGGCAGCTGACATTGACCCCCAAGGCTTGAAGAACCAACCGGGCAAGAACTTTGGTACTCTCAACTATTATTCTGACCTGGAATCTGATAGTCTGCACTGTTGCTAGAGGAAGAGAAACTGCTACTGATACTGTACTCAAAACTGTTCCTTTAAACTCTCATATCTGAGAAGGTTCTAAGATTTGTTGTAAATTATGGTAATTCCTAAAAGGGAGCAAATTTGGAGTACCTGATCTCTCGCTCTTATTAGCAGATGCCTGGCCGGGGCTGTGATGAGCCAGTCATCTAGATAAGGAAAAACCCAGAAAACCTGCAGTCTCAAGTGAGCTGCTACCACTGCCATGCCTTTGGTGAACACCCTGGGTGTTGTGGTGTCACCAAAGGGCAGGGCTTGGAATTGGTAAAGACCGTCTTCTAGCCAGAAGTGTAAGTACATTCTGGACTGTCTGTTCATTTTTGTGTGATAGTATGCATCTTGAAGGTCTATCGAGCACATCCAGTCATCCTTGCCTAAAAAGGGCAAAACAGACTGAACTGTGGCCATCTGAATCTCTGTATGTCGAACTGATTTGTTCCAAGTTGCTGAGATGCAAAATTGGTCTCCAGTCCCATTTTCTTTGGCACTAAAAAGAATCTGAGTTGAGTAAGTTTTGTATTCTATTTGGTCTGGTGGGACTTCTTGGATGACTCTTTTTCTTAGTTGTTTTTGTACTGGGAAATTTTTGTGAGGATGGAGGTGGATGGGAAAAGGGAGTTATATAACCTCTGGAAATGATCTTCTGCACCCAGGGATCTTTTGGGATATCTAGCCAGGCTCTTTGGTGCAGAGATAAATGACCCCAGATTGCCTCCAGAGGGGGACAACTGGGCTCCCTTTCTGGAGTGTGATAAGGTCTGTCTGAGAAAGAATCTCTAGACCCTTTGTTGTGCAGGCCACTTCTGCTGCATGGGCAGCATCTTTCATTTGAGTTTCCTTCCTCTGCCTCTGGAGGAACTGTCTCCACGTGAATCTTGGAAATGACCTTGAGTTTTTTTGAACCACATTTTTCATCCCCTTCTTGATTACTCGGAAAGGTGCTTTGAGGGGTTGAAAAATGTAATCCCACAGTATAGAGAGTCTTTCCTTCTTTTTCGCACATGGAGAGTGTGTCCTTCACTTTGGGGATGTAAAAAAGAAGTTCCGTCAAAAGGGGGCATTGACAAAAGAAGACTTGAAGGGCTCAGCAAAGTCAGACAAGCCCATCCAGGCATGCCTCCTAATTGAGATGCCTGAATCCACTGCCTTTCACGTACCCTCAGCTGCATGAGATATAAGCCTCAAAGACAAGTTAGAAATGGACTGTAGAGTTTCCAACTTTGAGGCCACAGAAGCTTGAGTCTCAGCAGTAGTGGTCTCTGAAAGAGAATTTGACAGTTCCTTAACCAAGGATCTTTGCATTCTAGTAAAATGTGCCAAATAGTTCATCGACCTAAGAACAAAAGTAACTGAAGCGTAGACACACTTCCCAAATCTGTCTAAAGCCCTCAACTCCTTGGTAGGGGGACGGATAGTGGAATTTTGTTCTGTAATTTCCTTCTTAGTGGCTGCCACCACCACCATGGCATCCACAGGTACTCCCTTACTCCAAAACTCCCTTCCTGACAGTGGTGCCAGAATTCTATCGGGTCTCTTAGGGATAACTTCAACAGAGTTATTCCTTCCATGTCCGTTTTGAGATGAAATCAATGAGCTCATCAGCTGGTGCAGTTACCCAGAAAGTAGATGGGCCAGATCCAAACGCCTCCAGGAATACTGATTCCTCTGGAGAAGGATTTTAGGAGGAACAACCACCTCTTTGTTTAAGGATCTCTAGGATGTCTCCTTCCCTTTTGTCAAAATCAGTATCCTCTATGATATTCCTGTGGGGAATCCAAGTGCCTCCTTTTGCACTTTCTCTTCTACGGTGGGATGCTCTACAGAAGTATCAGAAGAGATGGTGATACCCTGGTGGGTAACCTGGAGTGTTTGGACTGGCTGTCACTGTGGAGTCAAATGTTGAGGCTCAAGGTGCAAAGTCACATGAGAGCCAAGGGGGAGAAACAGTCCATCCTCCTGAAGCATAGAAAACTCTCTCCACTATCTTGAATGCAGAAAGCCCCAGGGAGCAGATACTCCAAGAAGCAGAGATGGCTCCACCAACTTCAGAGTGGACTCCAACACCTCGAATCTGGCAGGGATGCTATGGCTTTGAGAGTGGTCCAGTTCCGAACTCGTCAGAGCACTCAGAGAAGACCTCGGAGCCGAGGATAACAATATCTGCAGATCCCATACAGACAGCTTTGGCAGACTTGTATCCAGGGGCTCTGAAACAGATGGTTGGATCGAAGAAGGAACCAAAAGTGGAGCGGTAGTGCAAACCAAGACTTCCTGACCCAAAGGAGTAGGAGCTTGAAAAAAGTACAGTTGTGTACACTTACCATAAATGTAGATGTTCGAGTGTACTCACGGTTGCAGTCATCACACTTGGGTTATCTGCCTGCAGGTAGCCCTTAGTCGGCCCGAATACCGGACAGTTAGTATTTCTGTGTCGGTTGCTGTCGCTTCAGGAATGACGTCAGGTAGTCAGGGGTATAAAAACATGCAGCTGATGCCATTACATCAGTTTTTCTTGCACCAAATGTCAGGAGTCCTCCAGTAGGGAGCTAAGTTATGGTGGGAAAACATCACCAGTAAAAAGTAAATACCACTAGCCCTGTAAGGTGTGAGTAATAGACACAGAGAGGAGAGAGAAAGAGAAAAAGAGACAAGGGGGCTGCAGGGTGGGAAACCAGGACTGCAACAGTGAATACACTCGAACATCTACATTTATGGTAAGTGTACACAACTGTACTATGTTCTTCGTGTTCACTGTTGTAGTCATCACACTTGGGCTGATTCCCAAAGCTGAAGAATTGGTGGAGGCAGTCAAGAAGAGTTGGGGTTGGCTAGTATGCCCTGCAAGACTGCTGTTGCAAAACCCTCCCTGGATTTGTAAAAGATAGGCAGGTGGTAATTTTTGTGAACAGAACTCCAGGTAGCAGCTTCCAGAATGTCCCTGGTAGGGACTCCCCTGAGGAATGCTGTAGAGGTAGAAGTAGCCCTAGTGGAATGCGCTCTGACCCCCTGAGGGGTTGGTTTCCCATGGTGTTTGTAGCAGAAATGGATACAGTGTGCTATCCATTTGGAAATTGTTTGTTTTGAAATGGTCTTGCCCTCTGCCCTTGTTGCAGAACTTACTAGTAACCGGACAAATTTTCTGAAGGCCTTAGTCCTATCAAGGTAGGATATGAGCTGTCTGTGCACATCTAAGGAGTGCAGGATCCTTTCCCCTTTATTCTGAGGATTAGGGAAGAAGGTTGGCAAATGGATAGATTGGTTTAGAACTACACTGGACACCACTGTAGCCATAAAGGAAGGTTTAGTCCTGAGCGAAACCCTGTCAGCATGAAAAATAAGGAAGGGTTCCACAGCCAAAAGTGCTTGTAACTCAGACACTCTTCTAGCTGAAGTGAAGTCCAGAAGCAAGGCTGTTTTCCAAGAGAGGAATTTTAACTCTGCTGACGCTGCAGGCTCAAAGGGAGGTAGCATGAGCTTTTACAGTACAAAGCTAAGGCCCCAAGCAGGGGTGGGGGCTCTCCTGGGTGGCCTTAAGTTGTTTGCCCCTCTCAGGAACTGTTTGATGAGAGGGTGAGAGAAGAGAGGTGGCTCAGTGTTGTAATGAGCTGAGATGGCAGAGGCATGGATCTTAATGGAAGAGAAGGATAGGCCTCTGTGTAGTAGATCTGCTATGTAATCCAGGATTAAAGGTAAGGAGGGCAGTGCTGTGTCCTCTCCTTTAGACTGACTCCAGGAGCAATACCTTTTTCAATTATCAGCATAAGATTTCCTTGTACTGGTTCTTCTGGCTTCAAGAATGACATCCAGTACCTGCTTGCTTAGGCTGGGCACTGGTGGAGAATTCAAGGAATAAGCCAGGCTGCAACATTCAGGGTTTGCAGCTGCGGATGCAAGATCTGTCCCTCCTGCTGACTGAGGAGGGTTGGGATCTGGGGTAGATGCCATGGTGGCACCGGTGACAGGCTGCGCAGTAGGGGGCACCAATGCTGGCATGGCCAGTCCAGGGCAATCAGGATTGCCCTCGGTCTGTCCTGTCTTATCTTGAGTAATATTCTTGTGAGAAGAAGCAGAAGGGGAAATGCATAGATTGAGAGACTTACCCACTGGAAGGATAGGGCATCCACTTTCCAGGCCCTTTTGTGAGGTTTCCTGATCCAGAATTTGCTGAGCTGGTGATTGTAAGGGAAGGCAAAAAGATCCACCTCCGGGGTCCCCCATTTCTGAGTTAGAAGGCTGTAAGTGTTGGGGTCTAATTTCCACTCGTGTGGGTCTAGGAGATTTCTGTTTAAGTCATCTGCCAGAGAGTTTTGTCTGTCTGGCAGGAATTGAGCTTGCAGATGAATATGCACGTCCGAGGTTGTGTTCCACATGGCCATGACTAGCCTTCAGAGAGGGTAAGAGTGGGATCCCCCCTGCTTGTTGATGTACCACATAACTGTGGTGTTGTCTGTCTTTATTAGCAGGGGTCCTGGTGAGAGTAGGGATCTGAAAGCTGTCAGAGCATATTGAACAGCTAGCATCTCTTTTTGGTTGATGTGCAACTGAATTTGACTTGGGCTCCAGCGGCCCTGAATGCACTTGCAGTCCAGATGTGCCCCCCCCCCCAGACATAGTCTGATGCGTCTGTGGTTAGGGCCTGGGAGCATGGGGTTGAGTAAAGGGAGGTCCCTTGTTGTGGTTGCATGTTGCTGCCCACCAAAGCCACCAAAGAAACTCTGTCCTTACACAAGGAATGATAGGTTTCCAGGTTCTGAAATGTTGGCACCAAAGACTTTTTAAGTACCACTAAAGTTTCCTCATGTGCAGTCTGACATATGGAATTAGTAGAATGCAAGAGGCCATGAACCCTAGGGGCTACAAAATTTTCCTTGCAGACAGCTGGGTTCTGGTGGCATTTTGAGTGAAGTAGTCTGTTAAATAGGCTTGCTTTTCTGGAGTAAGGAATGCCATCTGGGATGCTGTGTCCAAGCTTGCTCCCAGGAATACAATCTTTTGACTGGGGACTAGTTTTGATTTCTTTTCATTGATAGTGTACCCCAGGGAGGTTAGAAGGTTCTTTACAAATATCAGGTGCTGTTAACAGCTTTGCTTGACTGTCTGCCTGAATCAGGCAATTGTCCAAGTATGGGTACATTTGAATTTTTCTCTGTCTGCAATAGGCAATGGCTGGAGCCAGGCATTTTGTGAAGACTCGGGGAGCAGTGGATAAGCCAAAGGGAAGTGCAGAGAACCGATAATGCATAGATCCTGCCCTGAAACGTAGGTATTTTCTGCATGAGTCCCTGATAGGGATGTGCAGATAAGCTTCTTTTAGGTCTAGGGTGGCTAACCAGGCATCTTTGGTCAGCACAGGAAGAGGCTGATGAAGGGTTAGCATTTTGAATTTTGGTACCACCAGAAAGATGTTTAGAATTGAGAGATCTAGGATTGGGCACCAAGTACCCTCTTTTCTGGGTACCAGGAAAAGTCTGGAATAAAACCCTTAACCTATCTGTTCTACAGGAACAGTCTGAATAGCCCTTATGGAGAGCAGGGATTGAACTTGGCTTTGTGCCTCTGCCCATTGGTTTGGAGGAAGGTCTGGGAACCCTTTTGGGGTTGGCAGTAAGTGTAAGTAAAATTTGTACCCCTGGGATATAATGTTGAGGACCCATCGGTCTTTGGTGATGGAGGTCCAGTTTTTTGCATGATGGGCAAGTTTTCCTCCTAGGTGCACGAGCACTTGGGCAGAGGTGAGGAGTGGAGTTGAAAAGTCATTGTGAATTCTTTCCGTAAGGGGGTGGCTTAGCACTCCCTGTTCTAGAAGTGGAGGTACTCCACTGCTTAGATCTCTGCATACCCTGAGACTGTAATCTGGGGGGTCTGCGCTCCCCCCCCCACTAAAATATATATATTCTAACTCCGAGGTCAAACTACAGTGAGAAAAGGGCAAATATACCACTCCTCACTGTAACACGACCCCACAATCACAGTTTCGATTCCCGGCATTTTCGCTCATGTCAGTGTTCGGGCTAAAGTTTTTTTGTGCATCTAATATAGACCCCTGCATAGGCTTAGCCCTTTCTTTTTTAGAACCTCTTCTGCTTTGGTCCCAAAAAGATTGTCCTTGTTCAAAGGAGCATCTAGTAATTTTGATTTAACATGGTCTGGCAAGGGTCTGCTCCTTAAGCCAAGCATGCCTTCTCAGTACAGAACCAGTGACTGCTGCCCTGCAAGATGCTTCTAGGGTGTCAAAGCCACATTACAAAGTATGCTTGCTGACTTGGCTTGCAGAATGCATAAGCTCCTGTAATTCTTTATTTTCTGCACAGTCTGTAAAGGTAGATCACTTTTGTTTAATAAGTTCCATAATATGCTGCTGGTATTTCGGCATGTGAAACTGGCAATTCAATGCCCTAATGGCGAGAGTTGCAGAGGTGTACACTTTTTTTTTTTACCCCATCTGTCTAAAGCTCAGGAATCCCTGTCGGAAGGGGTGGGATTCTTGGCTGTGGTTTCTTTCATACCTTTAGGCACCTGGGAAATGACCTCTGAGGTCAGCAGTAGGATTTTTGAAAATAAATTTGAGAGAGTCAGGGACTCTGCAGTACCTGTCTGGTTTCCTTGGAGCAGGGGGTAAAGTATCAGGAGTTAGACTGGATTCCATAAAGACATCATCCACAACATGCAGAACAGGAGGGATAGCTAAAGGTCTATGTTTTGGCAAAAATAAAAATTGTCTGTCTCTCTTTTTGGACAGAGGATAATCCTGGCATTCCCAATGAAAATGCACTCTTAAAGTATTCTGGAGGAGAAGCAGAGGAAATGGAGTCCTCTGTATCAGAATCCTCATAAGCAGATAAAGGCATGTCTTCATATTCAGAAACCTCAGTCGTCGGATTCTTGGTCAGTTAAAGCTGCTGGGGACAGGTTTCTTTTTCTCTTAGCAGGAGAAGGCTGGCTTCCCCTAATCGGCATAATTAGGTCTTCTGCCATTTTAAGTATTTGATGTTGTGGCAAGGAAGCAGGTGCTTGAGTTTGGGTAGTTTTTTTAGGCATAGCTCGTACTCATGGCCTTAGAAACTCAATAGTTTTAGACAGCACTTAAGACACGAAAGAAGTCATCGATGTGTGGTGTGTCGAGTATCAGTAATGCGAAGAACTTCCTCGGAAGCTGGTGCCTGCACAGTAGCTTCGGACTCATCCAAGGTAGAGACATCCGCAGGTTCCGTAGTCAAAGAAGAGTCTTGCGGCATACCGGACTCTGAACGGGTCTCTGTAGCGGCCTATGAATCCATCAAAGTGGGCATCAGGGGCTGCAAAAGCCCCTCACTGAGTACCGGTGAACTGGCAACTAGCTTAACGGAAGCGTCGTCGGCAGTTTTGGACCTGTGTGGTCCGTCTCTGTCTTTATCCTTGCATTTTTTCGGAATATCGGTAGTCGGATGGCTTACCGAAGCCATTTTGGAATATGGAGATCGTGAGCAAAAGTATTTAGCAACAATAAAGGCCCGATGATGAATAGTTTGGGCATTGAACAAAGCACAAAACCAACAGTGAGGGACATCGTGTTCTGGGCCTAAACAGGTGACGCAGTAAGAATGGAAATCTCGGTGTGGTATTTGCTTTCCACAGGCAAGACAATTGTTAACTTTTTCTGACATCGGTTAGAGCAAGAAAAAAGGATCTCCAATGGGATACTTAGCTTTAGAAGACTTCAGGATGATTCAATTCGGAAACGAAAACTCAGGTAGCGGCCAACTGGCACTGCTTCTGCTTTGGGCTCCTCAGCAAGAAAGACTGATGTAATGGTGTCGGCTGTCTGTTTTATACCCCTGACAACCTGACGTCAGTCCTGAAGCGACAGCAACCGACACAGAAATACTAAGTCTCTGGTATTCGGGCTGACTGAGGGCTACCTGCAGGCAGATAACCCAAGTGTAATGACTGCAACAGTGAAACACGAAGAACATCACCCATCCGTGTTTACACAGAGAAATCTCATCATCTTATCCACGACGACTTTGGTCAGAATCCTGGAAGAACAGCAGGAAGCTAATGAGGGGTATTTTCAGTATTCTCTCTCCATGAAAGGGGGATGGTAACCTGGATGGCACTGGGTCAATGGTGGGCGAGTACTGGGTCACAGGAAGAGGTTTCATATCCTAGGTGATCGGATCTGACAAAGTCTTCTGAGACTGTGAAGTCAGCTTTGAAGCACAAGCCTTCAGTTCAGTCTTCTGTTTCTTTCTCAGACGTTCCATCAACAACTGAGGGGAAGAACCAAATGGTCTCGGGGACCTTTTTGATGTCTCCTTAAGTTTTGTTTCGGGGTTTGAGCCCCAGTAATTGCTTCAGAAAAAGTAGCAGGCAATAACCCTTTCAAAATTAGCTTATTCAAAAGCAGTTGAATACTTCAACACCACATTTCTAAATATCCTCAACCACTTAGCCCCACCAGGACAATTAGAATTCGTAGCAATCCTGTCCCCTTGCTACAGAAAACCACAAGGGCCTTACTTAAAGACAGGGATAAAGCTTGGAGAACCTGGCGCTAATACAAAACACTCACAAGCAGAAAAGCCTTTCTAGAACTCAGGAACAAAGCAAAAAAAAAAAAACAATTTAAGTTAGACAAACAGAACCAGTACATCTCCCTACAAAAGAAACATAGCAACCCTCAAAAATTCTGGGCAGCAGTAAACAATATCCTCCAGCCTGGAAAAACCACTACACCCCCACCAAATATAGAAGTGACAAACTTAGACATAACCATCAGTTTCAACAACTACTTTACCTCCTCTACACTTAAACTCATACATGAGACAAGCCCCACCAAAATCCCCTAAAGCCCAAACAAACTCCACCCCCTTCTCACTCAAACTAGTAACAATATCAACAATCCAAAAACTCTTAGCTAAAGTCTCGCTGCAGACAACCTTCCTGCCAAATACCTACAGCTAGCATCCAAGGCCATAGCTTACCCTATCTCATTGCTAATAAATAGATCCATCACTGAAAGCACCATCCCATCCTTATGGAAAACCTCATTCATCATTCCCCTTCATAAAGGTGGCCCGTCCGACCTCTCTAACTACCGACCCATCGCAATCCTCTCACCCCTTTCAAAGATCCTGGAAAGGTGTATTCATCACCAACTCACCTACCTCCTCTCTAACAACCTACAACTAAAACCCATCACAGCTTCCATCCATCACATAGCACCAACTTCACCAACACCATTAACTCACACAGAAACGAAGGCAAACAAGTCTCTGCTACCTTTCTAGACTTATCAAAAGCATTCAATACCGTCTCCCATGATAAACTCTTAACCTGCCTCTCAGAACTCAACATCAACAACCCCACCCTGCTCTGGTTAAGTAGTTACCTAAACAACTGGCTTCAGTCTGTCAAATGTCTCAACTCCTTATCTCCTCCTTTTTTTGTCACACTTGGAGTACTCCAAGGCTCAATTCTTGGTCCCCCTCCTTTTTAACATCTTTACAAACCAAATTCACCTAGCAACCACAAAAGCTGAAATAGTCCAATACGCTGATGACACAACCCTGATCTGCTCTGCACCTGACCTATAACTTCTCCAACAAAAAGTCCAAGAATCCTTCACAGAGACAGAAAATTGGCTAAGTAATTCTCAATTAATACTAAACCCAAAGAAAACACAACTTATGTTGTTTCTCCCAACAAAGTCTAGTGGCCTTACCTTCTCCATACTCTCAGCCAACAAGGCCCTCATCTCCCCAGTCCCAGAGGCCAAATTGCTAGGACTTACTACTGATCAGCAATTGAAAGTCAACAAACATACATCTCTAACTATCTTTAAGGTCCACAAAAAACTAGGGACCCTCTACCGTAGCAAAAGGTACTTAACCTCTAAGTCTAGGACTGCCATAGCCAAAACCTATCTCTTATCTACATTACTCTATGCATCCCCAGTGCTAACAAACCTAAATAAAACTGACCTGAACAAACTTTCCACCTGTTACAACAAAATCACCACATTTCCAACCAATGCAAAATCCCAGTCTCAATACTGCCAATCCCTACATACTTTACACTGACTGGAATTCCCCAACTTATTACAATGCCACCAACTCAGTCTAGCTCAACAGATACTATACCACCCTGAGAAAACCCCTGCCATATCTGACCTTCCAAATTTCTATAACTCAACTAGACAACTGCGATCCCGTAACAAAGCTCTGATCGCAAATATCCCATTTAAAAACAGCCACGGGGAATCCCTCTTCCCCAATGAAGTAGCAAAGAGAATACCCTGCATCCTGACATCAGACTACAGAACTGTTCCTCAACTTTCAAAAACCTCCTTAAATCATACATCTTTTCCAAGCCATTATGCAACTGCAATGCACTCCCCCGCCCCCGAAGCCTAACTCCAACACAGGAGCCTACCTCCCTATGCCTCTGCAGGAAAATTATATTGATATACAGTTGCCCTGTGTATAAATTGTATATACTGTAAACATGTTCTACTATGAAAATGCCTTGGACATATATTCTACCTATGCTAGTCCATGAAACTGTTATACTCATAAATTGTACTCCAACTTTGTATCTTTTATACTTGCTAGCTATCCAGCAGCATGTTTCTTAACTGTCTATTCCATGTTACTCTGTAATCTACTATTGATACCATGTACAACTCATTTAGTTTCTTACTGTATGGAGAATTCTGAAAACGGACACTAGTGGTCCAAACGGACAATCCTGGTAAACGGATGTTAAATACATAATAAATAAATAATTATATCTGCGATCAGCAATCACACGAGGACTGAATTATTTTACAAATACAGCAATCCACATTCAGGTGATCTGTGCCCAAACAATATACACATAAATCATGTGCATCTGAAACAGGAAGCTTTTGCCCACATTGCTGACATTTTTTTAAACCATAAAAGGTATTTCTCTAACATTTTTGCTAATACAAAAAAACTAGCAACAAGAAAAGGAGTAAAAGGAAAAGTTTGTTTTTAACAAGATTAGAAGGGCAAGGGAGGAAAAAGTACCAACAATGGTACTGTAGAATACAGCAAATGTAAACAAGGGTATAAGTATAGAAAAAAAGATAAAAAGGAAAGTTATAAAGGTGAAGAAAAATATCACTTAACTTAATGTAACTCGAGCGTTACGGATGACCATGTCTATTTTGTGTAAGCAGCAAACAAGTTCTGGGGTATGCTAGGGGTTGGTGCATTGTGGGCAGGGAGGAGCTCAAGAGCTTTTAGGTGGCCATGAGCTATAGTAATGGCCGACTTGGATCCAAGAATCGATCAGAAACCAACTGTTGAGGAATGAATGAAAACTGACAACATCAAAAAAGTTATAGTCATAAATTATGTACCCAAACACAGACATATTTATGAGGACACGATAAGATGAAATATTTAGGAGATTAGATTAAAAAGGTTTTTGTTATGGCAGCTAATGATGTATGGGAGAAGCTAAAGAAAAAGAAAATACAAAAACTGAGAAACTGGAAGCTCTTGTTTATGGATATGGATAGCAAGAATCAAGCAGTGAAAATAATTTTACTCCCTTTAGTTTTATATACAGATCAATTTTGTGTCACTTTTATAGGTTCATAGGTTCATACTAGGCTATCTGCCCTAGGGCATTTATAAGCCTAGCCAGAGTGTGTGTGTGTGGCTTTCACCACCCCTTAGGATGAGAATACTATACCCATTAGTTTGCTGTGCCTCTGTCCAGCAGTGACACAGAGATGATTCCCGGGGTAAACCTACGATCTCCCATCCACTCATCAAGATTTCTCTTGAACAGAGTCAGTGAGGGGCTCTGCCTCACATGGACTGGGATTCTGTTCCATAGTGTAGGGAGTCTCTGGGTGATGAATCTGTCCCTCCAGCACGTCCTATTTATATCCGTGTTGAGGTTTAAGTCTCTTGCTCTCGTGGCTCTGGTGAATTTGGATTTTTTGAGGTGGAGCATGTCCATTAATTCCGGGTTGGGCATGGCCTTGTATGTCAGGCACAGATCACCTCTGAGCAGACGGTATGCGACTGAATAGAGCTGGAGTTTCTTCAGTCAGGCATCGTATGACATATGTTTGAGCCTTTATCCTTTTGGTGAGGAACTTTGGGGTCTTTCCAACTGCTGCAGGTGTCGGGTAAGGTACATTCTGAATGGGGCATTGTACTCAATCATTGGTCTGATAAGTGAAGAGTACAGGGGTACAATGACCTCTCCTGATCTGGATGTGAATCCCTTCATGATCAGGTGGGCAATGTAGAAGGTCTTCCTAACCACTTTGGCAATGTGAGTGTCAAAAGAGAGGTTACTGTCAACTTGGGTCCCCAGGTCCCTGATAAATTCTTCCATGTTTAATGGATTACCACCTATGTGGTAATTAGGGGTTACCTTGTTTTTCCCAAAGGGTATGACTATACATTTTTTGGCATTTAGCTTAAGGCCATGGCTCTGGCACTAGTTATCCATTTCTATGAGAGATGTCTGTGTCTGATGGAGTGTCAATTATGGTGCCCAGTTTGCAGTCATCTACAAATTTTGTCAGCCACAATCCCCCTATGTCTGCCTGCACTTCAGAAAAATAAATGCAACTAGATAATAATTAATAAAGAGTTAAAGGAATTTACCTGGGAGGGAAAGAGGGCAAGTGTTAAGTGGGATAACTTGATACTCCCAGTAAAACAACGTGATTTAGGATTACTCAATTTGAAATGATGTTTCAGAGCTACACACTTAAGGCTCTTATATATAATACAAGTAGAAGGCTATAATTTAAAGTGGAAAGGGGGATAATGATGAAGCAGAGAAGGATAGTTCACGAAATAAAGAGACAGTATGATTTTGGATGCAGAACTTTAAGGAGAATAATTAACATACAGAATATTTAATTCATAACGTTTCAAAATGTATCCTAAGAATTAAGCCAACACGAGAATGGAGAAAGGAAATTCTACAACCAGATGCAACTACTACTAGATACAATTTTTCAAAACAGAAATTGAATGTTAGACTACACACACGATGCTGCAAGGAATTCTAGATTTCTGTATCAATTTCCAAACTGCTACCTCACCAAGAAAGTAGTCTGGAGTTCCTGATTTGCTGTCCAAGCTTCTGTGATGCATCTCTCCCAATATAAGTGGTCTCCCCTTTGGCAAGCACTGCTAAACATGGTATTAAAGATGTAATGATACACAAAAAATATCAAATTAGAAACTTAATTTGACCAAGCAAACAACCAGCATTGCTCAGAACACAGCTGTCTTCTTTGCTGGCTCACATGCATCTTTTTCATTTAATTTATACTACTGAAGGTGGGGCATGTGTTGCCCTTCTTTTAGGCAAAATGTAGCCTCTTTAAAATGAATCTTCTTATCATAGGTAACTTGGTATAAGGCTGGCTATACCATGTACTGCACAAGTTCAAATGTCTGCCATGGCAGATTCTCCAAAACAAAATGTAAACCTCATAGAAAAACTTGATTTTTCTTTAATCGTTTTGTAAGCAAGATCTATTTTAGAAAATAAAAGCTTCACCTGCATTTTAGACATTAATGAAATAAGCAAAGCATTGCTGAAAATGACATAACAACATATCATGTTGCTAAATCTATCTCATAAAAGGTAAATTCATCACTTCTTGTTCAGGTTCAGGTGGCTATTGCTTTGGCTGTCTAAATCAATACCTAATCTAAAAGGAAAAGTGCAAAAAGCTTTTAGAGCCAGCCACATCTCTTATGCGTTGACTTGTGATGATACAAATCAGATTCTGAAACACCCTGGGCAGAAAGAGAATGAAATGTGCTTTTCATGCAAAACTTGTAGTACTTGCAGAAATAATCTGATACGGCATAAGATTTTGTACTTGACTAGCTTTGAAATAATAAGCAAATGCCTCCAAGGTCCTATTCTTCAGGGGTAAAATGTGCTTGAAATCCTACATGGATTGGTCCCCTATGGACCTTGGAGTCCACAGGTTTCTGGAAGCATAGCTGCAGAAGAGGTTATGTATACCACAACACAGAAATGCTTTCTTGCTGTTGTCAGTTGTTTCTTTGCAATCCGAATGAAACAGGTCAAAATCCCAAGGCAAATTTTTGTTACTGTACTGTCAATGATTCTGCCTAAGAACTAAATGGATGGGAAAGATATATTTGAAGTGGTGTGAGGTGGGGAGGTTGTCCAGGTTCACTGTTATGATTATAGTATTAAGCAAGCCTAAAATAAATAATTTCCTTCTGAAATCAGCAAGCAACCACACAGGTAAGAGAAATTGTGATTCTTCTCTTGTTTGAGATAAGCTAATACTGCAGCCCTGTACTTTGGAAAATTTTCCTGATGCAGCCACAAGGCCAAAAGGCTCAGTTGTTAACTGGAATGCCAATACCCACATCAGATAAGAGGAATTTAATGTGTGATGGAAAAACACAAATGTGTATTCATCATCCTCCCCATAATAATCAAACCCACTTAAGAAATCACTGCAAAACCACAGACTGAAATCATTCCAGTCATTAATCTGTACCACATCAAACTTATTCAGGGATCTAAGACCAATGACAGACCCAAAGAAAACCTACAACTTCTGCATAGCAAATAGTTCTGAGTAAAAATATGTTCCTCTTTGAGTTGGGATTCATTCAACTGCCTTAACCTGCAACAGTTTTTGTACCTGATCTCTGCTCACAGTAAAGCAGACCTCTCAACTGTCCTTATTTTGGGAGAACATACATACTTTCAGGCTTGCACTCAATGGAGTTACCTTGGAGGTATGCCCTATTTTCAGAATCCTTCTCATCACATATATATTTTGAAGGTGTCTAGTACACAGACAACTACACTACCTGACCAACCTACAAGTGGCCCAAATAACTTAGAGAAAGAAGACACACATCTTACATCTTCCTTTTTCAGAAGGAAAAGAAATGAACCTGAGTAATACAATTTTGCAATGTTTCTTTAAAGTCTACATAATGTATACATTTTTTTGCTATCTGCTTATATTTTCCATCACTTCTTTCATACTCTTTATAAGTATTTCTGATTAGCATCCCACATTATTACTGGAAGTTACGTGTTATTTGGTATTCAAATGTTATACTAATTAGAATGTCTACGTTTTTTGGCTGGATGTACCTACTTTTCAAAGGCCTTTGGATTTATTTTCAAAGTCTTCAGATTGAGAGGTATGAAACAAGGAATCTTTGGGAGGTGTTAGACAACCATGTGTGCATAACAAAACTAGGAGGAATAAAAATCCAGTAGCAGACAAAACTCTACTTTTTCAAAATGTTGTTGTCTTTCGGCTTTTCCCGGTTAAGGGTCGCCACAGCAGAACTCTGGTCTGCTAAAGATTGGCAGTAGATTTTCACGAATGCCGAGGTGCCAGCTCGACGTTCAACCTTCAAAGGCACGCCCATTTATGCATGTCTTTCGAATGCCCACCCAACCGCAGGGAGGACATGCAGACTCCACACAGAAGGCACTCCCCGCACTCCAGCCGAGAATCGAATGGGAAAACCTCTTGCTGTGAGGCAACAAAGCTATCGCTGCACCACCGTGGAAGCTCTTTACTTTTTCAAAATGCTGTAGAAAATTTAATTACATAAGAACAAACCATAACCTTAAATGTTCATGGTTTGCAGTCACAAGTGTTTTCAGCTATGCATTCAGTGCTTACTGACTGCAATTAGATGTGTTTTCATCTATAGACTCTTCTAAGAAAGCTACTGATTTCCAAAGTTTAAACTCACAGGTCTCACTCCAGTGTCTTGTATCTTTCTGATGTCTATGGAAGGAAGACAGTAGATCTGTCTCCTTAGTTCATCAACTGGCACAGAACTAAAGGAAGGAACAAATGCACAACACCTGGGAGAGATCAGATCCCTCTGATTGTATGTCAAGAAACAATCTTATGCAGACTACAAGCTTAACAGACAGAGGATGTGGAGGATGAATGTGGTCTTTGAGAGAATCTTCTGGAAAAGTCAGGGGAGATGGATCCATCAAGCAAATGCTCAACATTTACTACCAAAGAAGCACAGTAGTGGTGTAGTGGTATAATGTACTAACTACAGCCAAGGTAACCAGAGTTTGATTAGGAGCTCAGGCATCTGAGATACTGTTAGGGATGGGAGGGTGCTTGCCTACTTGCTTCCTTGGATGTAACAGATGAACGCTCAAGGGGTTAACCAGGATATGTGATTTAAAAAATCCCTTCGGGAGAAGCTTTTGCTGGGAAAATCACTTCCCAAAACACCTTTATGAACTATGTTGACTGCAACCCTGAATCAGAGAATGTCCAGGGTTGGGAGGAGGAGAT
The DNA here is from genome assembly GCF_019279795.1 of Protopterus annectens. NCBI lineage: Eukaryota > Metazoa > Chordata > Ceratodontiformes > Protopteridae > Protopterus > Protopterus annectens. The sequence continues at coordinate 996,110,400 of NC_056734.1, read as the reverse complement.
GATGGACCCAATGCTACATGGCTGCACTGCCATGGTCGAAAGTATGTTGTGGTGGTGAAAGAACATCTACTTGTTTACTGAGGGGGGTGGGGGAAAAAAAATCACTGAATAAAGTATAAATGGTAACGTATGGAAATAACTGATTAGAATGCTTTTGTGGTTATTTAATGTCAGAAAAAAAGAAATGAAAGGAAGAAGATGGTATCAAGTGGTAATGAGGCCCATTATTACTACTGTTTGATGTAGCTGCAAAGGGAGATCTAGACATGCCAGCTTCTACACTGCAAAAGTTCTTACAGGCATAAATACCTTTACAGATGAAATACTACATGTGTAATGCACAAGATTAGGGCAGCCTTCTGTAAAGGAATCAGGAATCCCAATACATACGCACACCTAATTTTGTTTGCAAAGCAGAATTCCATGGGCAATGCTTTATTTTGCCCTGTGACCATTCCTGAATGACTAAATCCAGTCTTGGATGGGCATTTTTAAAAAGCATTCCAAGGTTTAATATGGATGACATTACTCCATAAAGCAAAGCATTAATAAAAGGAAAAACAATATGATACACAGTAAAAACAGAAATGTACTCATCATATCAGATATTCTCAGAGGCAATGGGAGTAACCATCAGATATTCTCTTCTGCTACCTGTAACTCAATTCTTCTTATATTTGCACACCTGACAGACAGTATACCTTGTTAGCAAATGCCATGGCACCATGTAACAGATTAGGAAAGCATGATGAGCCAATGGCCAATAGTTATCCCCACCCACTGAACACTCACAATCACAATCGGTAAAACAGAAAAATCATTGGACACAAACTGATAATGCCAGCTACAAATCTGCCATATCTGACAGTGTCAGCAAGCCCTCTTCAATTATTGTCCAAAAGGGAAGAATGCCAAGCAGTAAAAAAATGTCCAGGAGACCAAGGGCAGAGAAAGACCAAAAAGCAAAAGCTCACAAGACCAAAGCTTGTAACAATGAAGTTGAAAATGATGGTGGTGAGAAAATCCTTCTATGTGGCACAACTTATAAGTAAGTGTATAGCATCCAGATCCAAGGAGATCATAGTCCCACTATACTCTTCCCTCATTAGACCAATAATTGAGTACAATGCACCCTTTGGCATGTACCTGACCAGGCATTTGCAACAGCTGGAAAGGCCAATGGTTCTTCACTAAAAGAATATAAGGTGTAAATAACATGTCCTGTCTGGACTGCCTCAAAGCCCTATCTCCATACTCAGTGTCCTACAGACTACTAACAGGTGATAAATGCCTAACTCACAAGGCATTCTCCAGTTCAGCACTGATTACGTGATACACATTCACAAAACTAAAAAATTAGAATTACCTGATCTAAAGATCTAAAACTTGTCTGTGACATAAATAAAACATGCTTGAGTGACTGGTATCTGTATAAGAGATTACCCCTTCTCTGGAACAGACCCCCCCCCATTCATGTGAAGCACAGCTCTTTCTCAATTCTACTCAAACGCAATTTGGACCAATGGATGAGAAATTGCAAATTCACCGCTGGCTTGTCATCTTTGTCTCTTATGGGCAGGGGCAGAATGTAGATGCCCTAAGGCAAGGCATATACCAAAGGTGTTCTAGTCCTTGGGTAATATTTGTGAAAATTGGGGCATGAATGGCTAGGTTTAAATAGGCTCTAAGGCCATTAGCCTAGTAACCTCCACCCCCAACAAAGGAGATGGCTATTCCATCTTCCATAACTCACGTACTTGCTTGAGTTATGACCTATGGTGGAGGCATGGCCAGAGCGTGAAAGGATTTCTTCTAGCTTTCACTCCTTGCAGGGTGAGGGGGGGGGGATAAATTGTGTATCTCAAAGCACAATTCAGAAACCATTTATGGAAGGAAACATGCACAGGTCTAAACAGATACCTACTGTTTATGAAAAATAAAGATCCGGTTCTATATAAACAAGGCCCTGAAAATCCAAGTTCTTGTTAGCACACGTAATTGTAACAATTTCAGAAGTGTGAAAGGCAGACTGAAGATCATGGCTGCCATTAAGCCCAAAAATGCAGGAGGATTTGAGTCTAAATCATCTACTGCATCTTCATCCAGTTAATTACGAATAAGATCTCTTGAGCCCTCACTATGGGGCATTATTAATAAACACAAATTGGGGTCCAACTCTGCTCCAAAGAAATTAGTCCTTTAAGATGGACTCAGACAAAACTTTTTCCAGTTTATGGTGATCCCCAGGGGCTGCATGCATCAAGGATGTATCTAAGTCAGAGATGCTATCTGACACATGCTTGAGAAAGACACCATGAGTCAATCACACAGATAAGGGAACAGAAAGAAGGCCAAACACTACAAGGGCTCCATCCTATTGGCTACAAGTGTGGCAAATGTCATGGGGGCAGAAGACAAACCAAAATAGCAGTTTTTACAGAAAGTGGTGCCCATCATAACCAAACTGAAGAAACCTCCTTGTCTGGCTCCAAGACACCAATGTACAAAAGGACGATGTCTTTATGTCTAATGGCAGCATTTGTGTGTTTTATGACATCAGGGTTAAGATACCCTGAAATTTACCAACTGAAACATGATGTTCAAGATGCATTCACAAAAGTAGCTGTGGTCCAAGACAAAGCAGAAGTCTCCAACCCACCTCAGAACCAGAAAAACTGGGATTAAAACCAATAGCATTGATGTAATGAAAGGATGGTCTTTAAGGTCCATTTAAGAAGCAGAGTAAGGACTTGTCTCAAGAAAGTACAGCTGTGTACACTTACCATAAATGTAGATGTCTGAGTGTATTCACTGTTGCAGTCATTACATTTGGGTAATCTGCTGGCAGGTTGCCCTCAGTCAGCCTGATTAACAAAGTCGGTTGCTGTCCCTTCATCCATGATGTCAGGTCGTCAAGGGTATTAAACATGCAGCCGACACCATTACATCAGTTTTTCTTGCCACATATGTCAGGTATCCCCCAAATGGGGAGCAAAATATATAAATAATTAAAAATATATACCTCCAAACAAAAGCAAATACACCAAAAAAGGCTTTTAAGTATAGTAAAAGAAAACAGATGCATAGTAGGAGAAAAACAGGGGGCTGAAGGGAGGGTAACCAGGACTGCAACAGTGAATACACTCGAACAACTACATTTATGGTAAGGGTACACAACTGTACTATGGTCTTCGTGTTTCACTGTTGCAGTCATTACATTTGGGTAGATTCCCAAAGCTATGGTTGGGAGGTTGGATCATACAGCATTAGGACCGGCTATAAGGCCCTGCAGAACAGCAGTGGCAAAGCCAGCTCTCGATTTAGAGAAAATTGGTAAGTGATAATGCTTGGTGAAAGTATGAACTGAACTCCAGGTAGCAGCTTCTAGAATATCCCTGGTAGGAACACCTCTGAGAAAGGCTGTGGAAGTACATGCAGCCCTGGTGGAATGGGATCTGATCCCCTGGGGGATCAGTTTTCCATGGTGCTTGTAGCAGAAATGAATACAATGGCTTATCCATTTAGACACGGTTTGCTTTGAAATAGCCTTTTCCTCTGCCCCTGCAGCAAATGCTACCAGCAGTTGTTCAGATTTTCTTCGAAATTTAGTCCTGTCCAAGTAAAATCTAACCTGTCTGTGTACATCCAATGAATGCAGAATCTGCTCCCCCTTGTTCTGTGGATTGGGAAAGAAAGTTGGCAAATTAATGGACTAATTAAGAGCCACACTGGATACCACCTTGGGCATGAAGGATGGATTGGTCCTGAGTGACACCCTGTCTGCATGAAAGATGATGAAAGGCTTCACTGCCATAAGGGCCTGTAATTCAGAGATCCTTCTAGTTGAAGTGATTGCTAAAAGGAAGGCTGTTTTCCAGGAAAAGAATTTTAAGTCTGCAGTAGAAGCTGGCTCGAAAGGCGGTAGAGTGAGTTTCTCCAATACAAAATTAAGGTCCCGGGCAGGGGTAAGAGCTCTCCTGGGAGGTCTCAGGTTTTTGGCCCCTCTGAGAAACTACTTTAGCAGACAATGAGAGAAGAGGGGGGGTTCTGTGTTGTAATGAGCTGAAATGGCTGAGGCATGGATTTTTATGGAAGAAAAAGACAGGCCCTTGTGAAGCATCTCAGTTAAGTATTGCAAAATCGGAGGTAAATTGGGTGCTGCTGTGTTCATCCCTTGAGACTGATTCTAGGAACAGAATATTTTCCATTTGTCAGCATAAGATTTTCTAGTACTAGGTCTTCTCACCTCTAAAATGACATCCATCATAGATTTGCTGAGGGATGCTAAGGGGGAATTTAAATGATTAGCCAAGCTGCAAGATTCAATGTTTAGAGCTGAGGGTGCAGAATTTGGTTCTCCTGCTGAGACAGTAAGGAAGGTATCTGAGGCAGGTGCCATGGAGAAATTTGTGACAGACTGCGCATGAGTGGGTATCAGTGTTGGCAAGGCCAGTCTGGAGCAATCAAAATCATTTTTGGTTTGTCCTGTTTGATTTTTAGTAGAACTTTGGAGAGCAGAGGCAGAGGGGGAAAGGCATAGACTGATAGGTTTTTCCAACTAAGGACGGAGCATCCACTTTCCAGGCTTTTTTGTGAGGAGTTCTTGTGCAAAATTTGTCCAACTGGTAGTTCTGGGATGAGGCAAAAAGATCTATGTCTGGGCGCCCCCATTTGTGTGTCAACATGTTGAAAATCTGTGGTTCCAGTTTCCATTCGTGTGGGTCCATGACATTTCTGCTTAGTTCGTCTGCCAGAATATTCAATTTTCCTGGCAGGAATTGAACTTGTAGTTGTACTTAGCAGCTCAAGGCCATATTCCACAATGCCATGACTAGACTGCAGAGGGTGTAGGAATGTGTACCCCCCTGCTTGTTTATGTACCACATAACTGTGGTGTTGTCCGTCTTTACCATTAGTTGTCCTGGATGAAGATAGTCCTTGAAGGCTGTCAGTGCATTCTGTACAGCTAGCATTTCTTTTTGATTGATATGAAGGTGCATTTGATTTGGGCTCCATTTGCCCTGAATGCACTTCCTGCCAAATGAGCCCCCAATGCGTAGTCTGATGCATCTGTAGTTAGGGTTTTGGTGGCAGGGGGTGGTGTGAATGGCAGTCCCTTGTTTTGGTGGCAGGCCTCTGCCCACCATAGGAACTCAAGTTGCAGGCAAAGTATGATAGGAATCATTGTTTCCAGGCAGTGACAATGTTGACTCCATAAACTTTTTAAGTACCACTGACGTTTCCTCATATGCAGTCCTGCATATGGAATTAGAAGAATGCAGGAGGCCATGAACCCTAATGCTTGCAGTACTTGTCTTGCAGATAGCAGGTTTTTGTGGCCACCTGTTTGAAGTAAGTCACCAAATGAATTTGCTTTTCTGGCATAAGGAAAGCCATCTGGGCAGCTGTATTCAAGCTTGCACCCAAAAATGTAATTTTTTGAGAGGGTACCAGTTGTAATTTTTTCTTGTTTATGTTGTACCCTAGACAAGTTTGCAAAGTTTGGTTGCTGACTTAACCTCTGAATGCATTGTGGTTAATTACACATTAGTACTGTTTACAGAAAAAAAATGGATGAGTACTACATAACATTCCTGAATGAAACATTTGCACAGAGCATTGTGTGCAATTTAAAATATAAGAGAGATGATATTTCTTTTCTGTAGGAGTGATGCCTTGCTTAGTGACAATCAAATATTCATTCTCTGTGCAAAACACTTTGTATTGAATAGCAATATGGAATTTAGTTAAGTCCCTAAAAAACAGCATCTTTCTTTGGGAACCAGAGCTCTAATGATAACATTCTACAAAAGGACAATGAAAAGTTCTCTTCTTCCCATGGTGATCTCACACAGCCGATCTCCCTTCTGACATAGAAATGTAGTTACTTACAAAACACATGGACGAAGTTATTCCTTCAGCATCCCCTTTATGTAATACATGGATGGATTCTACTTCTTCTGGGTTAGAGGTTCGGAATGGAAATTCATCTGTTTTCTTGGATGGCAGAGGGTCTGCTTTTTCCAATTTTAATATGGATCTCAATACTGGGCACACCCAGCAACCAAATGGTGGAGTTAAACACATCAACACTACAGAAATCAGCGTCAGTAGATGTCAACCAACACCATTCAGATACATTTAGAGGGGGGTTTCAAATACATTAGTATTCATTTTATCTTCTGTACTCTAGGATAGTTTAGCAGTCCATTTAACTTGTATAGTATTAATAAAATTCACGGTGTATTTCTCATCTGGAAACCTAACTAGAACATTGTGTTTGCTAAAATTCTCCCCACACTTTTTGCAAAATGGATTGGAAACACCTCCACATAGTGTATGCCATGTGGTTGTACACATGGATGAGGTTTGTGCTTTGGATGCTTACAAGTTTTGGTTGAGATGGGTGAAACTTTGCCTGTTAGTGATCCTAAAAAGTTTATATATGCTCTTTTGACGGATGCACGCAGGACACACAGGGGAGGTAAGACAGATAATAAAGTTCCAAATAAGTAGCAGGAGCAATGAGTTTCATAAAAAATTTACATTCATGTCTGGATATGCTACCTATGAATGATTAGCACCTGAAGGGTTTTTTTTGGAGGTCTGCAGTAAGGTGTGTACTAGTAACACAGGAAGAAAAAATTGTTCTTTAGGGCTGGAGAAAGTGGGAGTGGCTTAAGAGTTAAGTGAAGTTTTTGAAGCATCTCTTCTCCTACTTATGTATGTTTAAAAATGGATTGTTTTTTTAAACAGTAATAAGCAATACCAGGCTACAACTCTTACCACACTTTTTGGCCACCAAACCAGGTCAGAAACACTAAAGGTGGAGGAGTGTCCATATTCACCAAGGATATTCACAACACCAGGCTAGTTGCCCAACATAATGCATCTGAAATTCTCCAGGTGCAACTAACACTAGGTAAGACTGCAATCCAAACTGTAGCTTGCTACAGATCCGCCACCATGCCCCAAGATTCTCACTACACCTTTCTAAACATACTGGAAAATATTAAGATACAACCAACCACCCTAATACTGGGCGATTTCAACGACCCTGTCATTAACTGGGAAAACTACTTGTGTACCAACACCTTTGCCCAACGGTTCTTGGAATTCATAAATTCCAATGCCCTGGATCAACTAATCCTTAGTCCCACCAGGGGCTACAATATCCAAGACCTGGTCATTACCAACATGGAAAATCGATGTTCCACACCTATGGTCACCCCCTCGTTGGTCAGGTCTGACCATAAGCTAATCACCCTTGACATCCACATCCCACCCCCCCCCCCCAGTAAGGAAACCTCCGCAAAAAACTTCTCCAAAGCCAGCTTCATGCTACTCAAGTCAGAAGCGACTAGCTTCATGACACCCATGCAGACAGGAACTGACAGTTCGACTGTTGAATCCTGCACTAAGGCACTCTACGAGCACATCCACTCGTGTATGAATCGTGCCATCCCCAATAGAACCAAGACCCTCTCCTCCAAAAAAAGGAGCCCAATCTGGTGGTCCCTTGCCATAAACAAACTTTACAACAAAAGGAAGAAACTGTTGCAGAAAAGAGGAAAATCCCAGGATGCAAAAAACTCCCTTACCAGCCTCAGTAAGAAGCTGAGATCCCTCATAAAATACTCCAAAGCTGGTTACGAAAATAAAACTGCCAAAGATTCCAAAGACAACCACAAGGCATTCTATAGCTATATCAAGAATCTAAATAGCAATGCTCAGATCTGCTCTGAGCTACAACAGAATGGCATTAAATATACTGATCCCAAGGATATTGCCAATATCCTGGCAGATCAATTCAGAGCAAACTTCACCCCCTCTCACCCCCTAAAGGGCCCATCTCAATACCAAAAGATTGCCAAATTCTGGAAATAACGGCCACACAGGTAAAAAACGCACTCTCCAAAGTTAAGAATACAGCATCCATGGGATCAGAAAACATCCCAGGCTGTGTAATGCATGAACTACAAAATTAACTGGCACCTCACCTAAGTGTCATGTTTAATCATAGCCTCACCTCAGGCTTTGTGCCCACTGAGTGGTGCACAGCTACAGTTATCCCACTACACAAGGGGAGATCCAACTTGGATCCCGGGAACTACCGTCCCATCAGTCTGACGAGCCTGATCTGCAAGGCCATGAAATGTGTTATCATGGAATTTATAAACAAAGACAATGGCAACCTTCAAACATTAGACCCCATGCAGTTTGGGTTTGTGACAGGCCAATCTTGTCTCCTGAACCTGACTGACTTCTTCGAATCAGTCTCCAGAGCTGTGGATAAGGGTAAGGTGGTCCACACAGCCTATCTGGACCTCGCCAAGGCCTTTGACACCATCCCTCATTCTGGAATCATAGATAAACTTCCTAAGCTGGGCATTAATCCTTACGTCACTCAATGGGTTGCCAACTGGCTTACTAACTGAACCCACACTGTAAAAGTAGCCGACTCCAAATCCAGCTCCAGACAAGTTGAGTACCTCAGGGTTCAGTCCTGGGACCGCTCTTGTTTGGCATCCACTTCTCTGAAGTACAGGCCAACACTACGGGACTCTGGCTAACAAAGTTTGCAGATGACTGCAAACTGGGAGCCATTATTGAATCCACAAATTATGTCGATAGTCTACAAAAGGGCCTTACAGAAACAGATGTTTGGTGCCAGAGCCATGGGCTCAAGCTCAATGCCAAGAAATGCACAGTTTTCCCCTTTGGGAAAAAAACATGTACCCTTGAATTACCACATAAGTGGCAGTACACTAAACACTGATAGTGTGATAAGAGACTTGGGGACACAGGTGGGGACAGTGGTCTCACCTTCGATAACCACATCGCCACAAGAGTCAGGAAATCCTTCTATGTGGCACACCTCATCACTAAGGGCTTTTCATCCAGAAAAAAAGGAGGTCATTGTCCCACTGCACTCATCCCTCATTAGACCCATTATAGAATACAACGCCCTGTTTGGTATGTACCTCTCAAGAGATCTGCAACAACTGGAAAGGCCGCAGAAATACCTCACTAAAAGAATCACACGCCTAAAGCAGATGCCCTATGCTGACCATCTAAAAAAACTCCACCTATACTCTGTTGCATATCATCTACTCAGAGGTGATCTCTGCTTAACATACAAGGCTATGTCAAACCCAGAGCTGTTGGCCATGCTACACTTAAAGAAATCCCAATCCCTCAGAGATACACGCTCCAGGGATCTAAACCTTGTCATCAAAATGAACAAAACATGTTGGAGAGATAGGTTCCCGACTCAGAGACTCTGGAATAGACTGCCCATACATATCAAGCAGAGCACCTCTATGGCCCTCTTCAAAAGGAACCTTGATGATTGGATGGGAGATAGGAAATTCGCCCCGGGGATCATGCCAGTCGCCCTGCTAGACAGGGGTCCAGGGAAGTAAATACTGTGGGAAGAAATAGCCAGGGAATTGTTATGGCTAGGCTTGTATAGGCCCTAGGGCTGATAGCCTAGTACCAACCTATGAACCTATGAGAATGAAAATAAAGAGGGCACACCATCAACCAGTGGCAATAGTGTGAAGAAGCGCAAATATAGAAAATATGATGACAGTTATTTGGACCTTGGTTTTACGTCGACAGAAGTCAGTGGTGAAGAGAGGCCGCAGTGTGTACTGTGTATGAAAGTTTTGGCACCAGAGTGCATGCTACCAAGTAAGCTGAAATGCCATTTAGAAACGATTCATCCCAGCATGGTTAGTAAATCTCTTGACTACTTTACCAGGAAGTTAAGAGAGTTAAATCAACAAAAAGGTAGTTTTTATAAGCAGGCATCAATACCAAGCAATGCTTTGCTAGCATCTTACAAGGTGGCACATAGAATCGCAAAATTTAAGAAGCCTCATACCATCGCAGAAGAACTCATTCTACCAGCTGCTGTAGATATGGTGAACATTATGATTGGTGAGTCTGCTGGGAAGCTGCTTTCAAAAGTGCCTTTGTCTAATAACACCATCAGTTGCAGAATACAGCACACAGTGGAGGACCTCAATGATCAATTAATTATAAAAATAAAAGGGAAGGAATTTGCTAGATGAGGCCACAGATAATAATAGTGACGCACACTTGATTTGTTATGTACGGTTTACAGATGGTGATAACATTGTGGAAAACCTTCTCTTTTGTAAAAGTATCACTGCTGGTACTAAGGCTCAAGACTTATTTGAGATCCTTGATACTTTTATATCCAAAAATAACTTGGAGTGGACTAAGTGCGTTGATGTCTGTACTGATGGTTCTTGTTCTATGTGCGGCTGTTATGGAGGATTGCAAGCACTTATTCAAAGCAAAGCCCCTGACGCACTTTGGACCCATTGTGTTATTCACTTGCATCAAAATATCTGAGTCCTACATTGAACCAGGTCTTAGAATATGTAGTGAGTGTAGTAAACTTTATAAAAACTCAGCAGCTGAAGGCAAGGTTTTTCAAAAAACTATGTGAGGATATGGGATCTGAGCTCATGTCTTTGTTATACTACAGCACTTCGCAATGGCTCTCTCATGGTAACGTTTTGTCTTGTACGTTTGAACTGCGGCAGGAAATTAATATTTTTTTTAAAGAGGAAGACCACAAATATACCGAAAATTTTGTGAATGATTTTTTTTGGTAAAACTAGCATACTTAAGTGATATTTTTGAAAAGCTGAATGCTTTGAATGTCTCCCTGCAGGGAAGCAACATGCACCTTTTAAAGTCAATTGAGAAAATTTCAGCTTTTATAAAAAAAAACTAAAACTATGGAAAAGAAAATGAATGAAGATGGAGGCAAAGAATGTTTCTCCTTGTTGCAACAGTTTTTGACCTCCAATGGACTTGATTTTTCTCGAAGTATGAAATCCATTTTTGAAGAACATTTATCACAGCTTATCACCTGGTCTGAGAAATCTTTTCAAAATGATAATATCAATAAATTTGCATGGATTCAAGCTCCATTTAATGCCAGTACTCCATCTGAATTTACTGCTCCAGAGGAAGAAAATCTTATTGAGTTGTCTTGTGACAATTTGTTGAAAACAAAATTTAGCAGCATGGAATTAACTGAATTTTGGATATCTGTAAAAGATGAATATCCCCTTCTGAGTGGTAAAGCTCAGAGAATTTTAATTCCATTTGCAACTTATTTGTGCAAAGCTGGGTTTTCGGCGGTCGCTATGATGAAAACTAAGTATCAAGCGAAAATCAATATGGAGAAGGAAATGAGAGTGTCTGTGTCCAGTTTTATTCCAAGATTTGAGAAAATGTGCAGTGATCAACAGGCTCATCCATCCCACTAATTATAATTAGTTGAATTTGTTCAATTACATGTTTTTGTGATCTTAAATACCTGTGTTATTAATTTGTTAAATTACATTTTTTGTGATCTTAAATACGTGTTATTTATTTTTACCTAACTAACCCTTTTAATTAAAAAAAAATTATTATTTCGCAAAGTATACTTGTTAGAATTTGACAGGGGGGAGGGGGTGGCGCCTCGGTAAAACCAGGATTCAACAAGGGACCCAAGAATCAAAAAAGTTTGGGAACCACTGCTCTAAAGAATTCAGTCCTGTATGCCTCATGCAAGTAAAACTGGACCGCCTGTTACATTGCATCACATACAATGTAGACGTTAGTTCAATGCATCACAACCTGAATGGTGCAATACATTTAGGGAGGCCCTGCAAAAATCTCTCTCTCTCTATGTATGTATGTATTTCTGACCAACAACAAAATAAATGCATACTGCTGATAAACGTGTCCTATGCACAAACATAAAACAGAATATAAAATAGTGGCAAAATTCTGCAATACAAGTTTTACTCGTTTGCAAAGGATATAAATTAAAGCCTTCAATATACTTTTCATTTTTGTAGGAGGAACTGCGAAAGCTGTGTAGAGGGAAAAATATTTCTAAAAAGTTATCAGTATCCAGGGACTGTGCAGGCAAGATACTTCATAAGACAAAAATTGGAAACAATTGTCCTTACACAACAGTGGCTCCTAACCACATTCTTACTTCAGTTGTGTATGAGGTGTAGTGTAAGCCAACTAAGAACACAAAATAGACAAAAAAATAAGGATGTTGCCATAAATAAAAGAAAATAGACTAAACAAGTCTTCCTAATTCTGCAACAGAAGAATGAAGCACAAGGCCAGCAAAGAAATGAATGCTGCAATATATCCAAAGCATTAAAAATTATATAAAAGATATAGTTTTCTCATCTTCCCGGATTAATTCTCACCAGACAGTCAACCAAAAGAGTAGAAAAAAATGAAGCAATGATAAAAAGTCTCAGCAAAGACATAACACTTTTTTCAGACAATACTGCCAACCTTATCTTTATGGGTCTTCTGAACAATGCAAATATTTGCATTTAAGGAAAAATGAAAGATAGGACAAACGTTTCAGGTACAGTGAAAAATACCCGATATAATGTCTGAAATGAAGTCAGGATCATGCTGTACCAGCTAAACTGATGGGGTAGGTAAGGGCAATGCCAAAAGTTATGTATGTGTGTTTTGATGGTGGTAGTGGAGGGTGCAGAGGACCATGGTGAGGTAAAGAAAACTGCAATGAAATAAAAAACATTTTAAGTTGCTGGACTATTTTCTCACAAAACATATTATTGAGGATTGAGGCCAAGCAGCAACCCTGATAAAAGGCATATAGAACTACAGCTGGTCCCACAGCTCAGCCACAAAGCGACAGTCTCCTGTGCCAGACAGACAGAGGGGGGGTCCTGAATCTACACCTAATGTGAAAAAAATGGTGGTGCCATAAAGAAACTGAAGGCTGCTCTCTCAGTCTCAGACAGCCACCATGAGTGATACTACACCAAAACTCTGTAACACGGTGAGTATTCAACTTATTTAGCAATTACTGGTAAGAAATTTGTTTCCTTCACTACTTACACAGTTAATCCATTCAATACCATCAGAGAGAGTGGGTCAGTCTCATTGCCTACTGAAGTATCACTCTTACTGAGTTTCTATTATCTCTTTTGCCTTCCATAGTTGATCACTTCTGTAACAGGTCATGAAAACAGGCAATGTGCTCTGAACCATACAAAAATTAAAACCATGAAGAAAAACAAAATTCAGCTTTCACATAACAAGTACAGAAAGGAACACTGGCATTAAGGAATCCGTAACAGAGCAGCTATAAAAGTTCGTAATGGTGCCATGAAGGGCACAGTCAACCTGCATGTGATGACCCTTTGGCAGTTTTGGGATGCTGCATGATTCTAACATGCCCCAAACACTATGAAGGAAGGATAGTGAAGATTCAGTGCAAGAAAAACATTTTACAGATGTAAGTGACATGAACTGCAAAGCACTCAGTAACTAGCCCACGTTCCCTCCAAAATGAGAGATCAGCACCTTAAAACACCTTTTAAGAAATTTAATAACAAGTGGGTATGGATTTTATTCTGCATTAAAAACATCATCAGCATTCTCTCCAGAGATTTTATTTTTTTCTGCTAAAAATACAAGCTGACACTGGAGTGTCAAATCAAAAACCTAGATTCCTAACGTCCACAGTTTTACTAGTAACATCTACCAATTTTTTACACCTTCGCACAGGCCAGCTATATGTTCGTGACACTTTATAGTGTTCACAATCCCACAATACTGCACAACAGACCTTAATCAAACAAGGAAAACTGCAACTTTAGTAAAACTTCTTTTAATTACCATTCCACCATAATATGTAACATAATTCAGCACTGAAATCCTCTTCAGATGAAGAGAAGAAAAAGGTACAAAATTTATCCATTTGGTCCATTGCAGTGTCCTGTTCAACACAAATGAGTAGAATTTATAGTGCACAATGTTTCAAATCTTTGGTTAGAAGACAGAATTGCAGGAGTACAGCTTATATAAGGCAATCATTACAGTACAGTAAAATACAGCAAAGCCTGCAAGCTGCAAAGAAAAGAAAGCAAGAGCTGGCTTTCCTGAAACTGCCCCCAACTCAAGCAGATCTTCAACAGTCTTGTTAACAGTGAGAAGGTTCAGCTGGAGAACATCAGTGGAGGAACACACAATGTCCTGTCCGAAATGTAAGCAGAAATGGAAAAGACACACAGAAAAAAGAATGCATCAGTCATGCAAGTTAGCATGCAAAAGATCATCATTCCTGGTATTTATACATTTGTTAATGTGTTAGAGAAAAAAAAAAACACTTCAAAATACATAGCATTTAAGCATCAGGATAAGAACTAAGATGTAGCATACACACTTGCTCAACAGATCAGCAATCTCTTAATATTTACAATTCCCCAAGTCCTCATTAACTCTAATCACAACTCAACACTATACTCCTATTTAATATGGTTCTGCTTGCTGCAGTGCAAATAGTTTCCTGAAGGTTAGCAGCAGACAGAGACTGTATAAGAGAGGGGCAGACCTTACTGACAACAGAATCCAAAATTCTAAAGAATGTTATCTTTTTTTCTCTCTCCCCCATGCTTGGTGACCATCAAGCTTCTGTTGCTTTGACATGCCCATTTGTTCCCCATTAATAAGATGAAAGCTGCACACAGCATGGTCATCATCCAAGAAGTTGAGGTATTTTCCATTTTTCTCCCCTACCACCCACCCCTCTAGCCAGTGACATTCTACATATTTCTTCACGTGCTTGTGTGTTCTTGTGCATGGGATAAAGGAACATTGTAAGACTAGACTGCTAGAGCAAAGTGCTGGTAACCAGGCCACAATCTACTTGTTCTCTCCAATAGGTCCTGGTGGTACAGTTGACCCTCTCGTCATCCAAGATGCATCAGCTGGCATCAGTGACTTATTTCTACACTCCCTTGTAGGCTTGTCTAGCTAATCCCCGGCTGCCTGCATACCAATCAGGGCTTTAATTTATTCTGCTACAAAGCTGGCTTGAGAACAAAATCAGTACACCTAAACGTATGGTACACTTGCAACTAAGCATACTTTAAACAGCAGCCATTTATTTGGAACTGGCACTATACTATTATAACTTCTCTATGACCTTTAAACAATTATCAGGCAGGCACGAACCTGCATTTTAGCAAGGTCTTGCAAGAAGTAATCTAACTTACCAAGCAACATACAAAGCAATGATAAACCTACAGTTTAGTTAACAATGGCAGCAGGTAGACCTGCACTATCTTCACACAAAATGAACAGCATCTTCTATTCCTGCCTTTTCATAAAGAGGGTAGGCTCAGCTTCTAATCACTTTGGTAACCACCTATCAATTTCATAAAAGAATTACGCTACAACACTGTAGCGTTCGAAAGACATGTGTGCGTAAATGGGCGTGCCTTCACTGAAGGTTGGGTGTCGAGCTGGCACCTCGGCGTTTCGTAAAAAAATCTACTGCCAATCATTAGCAGACTGGAGTTCCGCTGTGGCCACCCCTTACCGGGAAAAAGCCAAAAGACAAACAATAACTGTATGGAACACCAGAAAGCTAAAACCAAGCAAAAAATGTAGCTAAACAGCACTGAGGTTAAAAAAGGAGCAGAACATAAACCCAACAATTTGCTAGGTAGTGGAATTCCTTACACGAGCATCCTACAATACTCCCCCTTCTGTTTTTGTGGCATCTTTGAGAGGAAGACAGCTATGACTCCTAGGAGGAGAAAATAGCACTGGTTAAGCATATTCTGAATCACTGTGACAGCAAAACATTAGAATGCTAATCTACGTTGTAATGTTACAAAAAAGTATGAACAGATAAAGCAAAATTTAGCCTTACAAATGGCAGTAACACTGACATCCTTAAGAAAATTTGCCAAGCCCACAGTGGCTTTAAAAAGATGAACTCTGACTTGTTCAAAATGGCTTTATTCTAGAATCGTAAGAGAAAATATGCACTTAGTCAAACCATTGAGTAAATGTTTGCTTAGAAAATAAAAGCTATGTTGTTACCTAATGAACTGATACAGAAAGATGACCATCCTTGATAGATCTTCTAGTTGATTCATACACACTGTGACAAACCAAAATGCTGCCAACCCAGCTATCTGGAATTTTGTAAATAATCATATGTCATTTGTGAATATTAATATGATCCATAGGCTTGTCTTACAAATGTAAAAGAACTATATGTTATGTGGATATTAAACTACTGGTGCAGAAGTGTGTGTTGAACTGTATGTTATGTATTGAGCTTCAAGAATGTAAACACAGTGTACTCTACTGGAAAAGAACAGAAATGTATATAAACTATATTACTTGCATATGTATCTGGTGACACTGTATAGGCCACTCAAATAGCCTTGCAAGTCTTGGTCACACTTAACATTTGGACAATAGTAACATCACACAGTAGGATTGTTCACCCTTTGGGAAGGGCCTTACAGTAGCTGATAAAGAGCTAGTTTGGTGGCAGTGATAACTACCTTTTCGTCTGGGCAGAAGAGGGCAAAGCTAGTAAACCTATGCCAGCCTTCCCCAGGAGTGCCTGTGTATTTGTATATAAATCAAATCTCAAAGAGAGTGTGTGTGTGTGTGTGTGTGTGTGTGTGTGTGTGTGTGTGTGTGTGTGTCAGCTACTTGAGCAGGGACACAAAGCACTGGTTGGACAGAGAGGGTGCTGGAGGTTTTGGCTCGACTGCTCAGCTGAGATCTTAACCCTACAGCTGTGCCAGTGGGCAGTCGTATTAGGGATCTGGAGAAAGAGGGAGGAACCAACCCCAGACTGACTGCGATCTCTGTGTGCTCTTAAGGGAAATTGTACTTTACTGTGTGTGTACTTGTCATCCTCCCAATGTGCACGTCCCTCACTGGTGCTAGTGTTGAGGACTGAGGCTCTTTTGATTATGGACACAGTGCAGGGGTGTCATATATTGTTTGGCAGTGGTGGGATAGCCACATCACATATTAACTGGTTGACTGTGGTGAGACAGCCACATCACATATTAACTGGCTTGTAGTGGTGTGGCTACTGAATTCCTGTAGCCTGTGTACAGTGGTCACTGAAGGTGTTTGTACTGAGTTGGAGGCCAAGTGTATGGAAATAGAAGCAGCAGAGAGACTGAGACATCTGGAGACTGAGAAAAATGAGAAACTGTGATGTCTGTAGGCTAAGGAGAATGAGAGGCAGAGGCAACATGAAAAGGAGATGCTGACTCTTCACCAGAGTCATGGAGGTAATGGGGAAGGGAGTAACTGAAGCCCAGAAGCAACAAAGGTCAGTAAATGTCTTCCACGATTTACAGAGGGGGATAATTTTGATAGTTTCACTCATAAGTTTGGGTATATGTAAACAGTACATGGGTATATGTAAACAGTACAATGTTGACCAAGGGCTTTGGGTATGGTTCCTGACCCCCTTACTCCATGGTAAAGCTGTAACTGCTCTTTCCAAACTGTCTGATACAGATTGTTGTTTAAATTATAATAGAATGTGTTTGTTAGACTGCTTTAAGTTAAGACCTGAAGCTTACAGGGAAAAAAAGTTTTGTGAACAGAGATGCAAGGCAGATGAAAGTGTGTGAATATGTTGCTGAACTAAGCACTTATTTCATAGGTGGGTGAGTGGATGTCAGGTCACCACTTTTGAAGGAATGGCAGACCTTTTGGTGAGGGAACAAGCCTTTACCACTTTGCCTGAGGAGATGAGAAGCTGGTTAGTTGATAGACAATACAATACTGTAAATGAGTTGGGGAAGAAGGGAGACCTATAACTAGCAAGCAGGGCATCACTGCACCGGAAAGGGACACCCAGTGCTGCTCATGAGTCTAAGGGAACCCATGGCGGGCAGTCCAGACTGCCCTAACAGAAACAGAGTCCACCAGTAGCAGGGGAAGCCACTAGTCTACTTTCAGGTTCAGGACCAAGGGTTAAATGTTTTAAATGCAACCAGTGGGGCCAAGTAGCATATAGATGTCCACAGAGGCAAGGCAGAGAACAAAAGGTGGGACAGCCAGTAAGTGGAAGTGAAAAAATGCCAACAGTATGTTGTCTCGAGACAACAAGGGTACCAAACTACCATCCTGTAGATGTCCTGATAGTGTATGATTTTGATAATGCTGTACCGTGTGTTCATGCAGTTACACACAGTCAGGTGTGGAGACAAGCATGTGGGTCTGGTAGCCTGTGGGAGATCCAGACAGACACACACTTGCAGCCAGAACTGGTGAGGTGGTTACTTCAGGGAGGGAGCTACCTTGTAGCAGTGAGACTGAAGGTGAACTACAGCTGCTTGTGGGTACTGATGTTCCCTTGGACAGTGTGACTGCAAGGGCAGAGGTGGTACTAGCACCCAGGCTGACAGTGTTGCACCGCTGTCAGAAAATGCCAGACATCCTGTGGAAGGGAAGCTGGGAAGGGTTACAAGGGAGAGTTGAGATAGGCTCATCTCTCAGACCCTACATTACAAGGATTGAGGGAGGTAGCTAGTGAGGCACCTGATTCTCAAGGGAGGGGGGAAGCTGTATACTGGGACAAAGGGTTACTGTATAGAGAGTGGACCCATGAGGGAGGGCTAGAGGGTGAGAGAATGCAGCAGTTGGTAGTGCCCAGAGCCTACCATCTGGCACTTCTAGCCATAGCCCATGATATTCCTTTTGCAGGTCATATGGGCATAAAATGTACAAAGATATGTATTATGCAGAAAGTACAGTTGTGTACATTTACCATAAATGTAGACGTTCGAGTGTATTCACTGTTGCAGTCATTACATTTGGGTAATCTGCTGGCAGGTTGCCCTCAGTCGGCCTGATTAACAAAGTCTTGGGTCCTGCATTGGTTGCTGCCCCTTCTTCCATGACGTCAGGTTATCAGGGGTATAAAACATGCAGCCGATGCCATTACATCAGTTTTTCTTGGCCCAGATGTCAGGTGCCCCCCTAATGGGGAGCAAAATAAAATTAAAAAAAGAAAAATATACCTCCAACCAAAAGCAAATACTCCAAAAAGGCTTTTAAGCATAGTAAATGAAAGTAGAGGTATAGTAAGAGGAAAAAACAGGGGGTTGGAGGGAGGGTAACCCAGACTGCAACAGTGAATACATTCAAACTTCTACATTTATGGTAAGTGTACACAATTGTACTATGTTCTTCGTGTATCACTGTTGCAGTCATTACATTTGGGTAGATTCCCAAAGCTATGGTTGGGAGGATGGATTTATACGGTATTAGGAGTAGCTATAAGGCTCTGCAAGACAGCAGTGGCAAAGCCAGCTGTGGATTTAGAGAAAAATGGTAAATGATAATGCTTGGTGAAAGTATGAACTGAACTCGAGGTAGCAGCTTCTAGAATATCCCTGGTAGGAACACCTCTGAGAAAGGCTGCTGAAGTAGATGCAGCCCTGGTGGAATGAGATCTGATCCCCTGGGGGATAGTCTTTCCATGGTGCTTGTAGCAGAAATGAAAGCAATGGCTTACCCATTTAGAGATGATTTGTTTTGAAAAAGCCTTTTCCTCTGCCTCTGCAGCAAATGCTACCAGCAGTTGTTCAGATTTCCTTTGAGATTTAGTCCTGTCCAAGTAAAATCCAAGTTGTCTGTGCACATCCAATGAATGAAGAATCCGTTCCCCTTTGTTCTGTGGATTGGGAAAGAAAGTTGGCAAATGAATGGACTGATTAAGAGCCACACTGCATACCACCTTGGGCATGAAGGATGGATTGGTCCTGAGTGACACCCTGTCTGCATGAAAGATGATGAAAGGCTCCACTGCCATAAGGGCCTGTAACTCAGATATCCTTCTTGCTGAAGTGATTGCTAGAAGGAAGGCTGTTTTCCAGGAAAGAAATTTTAAGTCTGCAGTAGCAGCTGGCTCAAAAGGAGGTAAAGTGAGTTTCTCCAATACAACGTTAAGGTCCCAGCCAGGGGTTGGAGCTCTCCTGGGTGGTCTCAAGTTTTTGGCCCCTCTGAGGTACTGCTTGAGCAGAGGATGAGAGAAGAGGGGAGGTTCTGTATTATAATGAGCTGAAATGGCTGAGGTGGGGATTTTAATGGAGGAGAAAGACAGGCCCTTGTGAAGCATCTCAGTTAAGTATTGTAAAATCTGAGGTAAATTGGGCACTGCTGTGCTCATCCCTTAAGACCGATTCCAAGCAAAGAATCTTTTCCATTCGTCAGCATAAGATTTTCTAGTACTAGGCCTTCTTGCCTCCAAGATGACATCCATCACAGGTTTGCTGAGGGATGTAAGGGTGAATTTAAATTCAAAATTTTACCTGCTTTTACTGTATTTGTGTTTCTTCCTACTTTATTTTGCTTTTGCGTCATCTTAATAGTACTCAATTGTATTTATTACTGCTTGGTGTAACTCATTCTAAGCCTTTTAGTTTAAGCACTTGGGCTTCAAACCAGTTGTTTTACGTTAAGAAGGTTTGTGGTCTGCACTGTAGTGGCAGAACAGGTAGCTTACATCCTTCTAAGCTGGGAACTGCTGATTGAGGGCTCAGTGTCTGTTATTCTAAAAGGGTATTAGTTCTGGTTTAAGCACTTGGGCTTCAGGCCAGTTATTTTACATTAAGAAGGTTCGTGGTCTGCACTCTTGTGGGAGGAGAGGCTGGACTCTGCCCTTCTGAGCTAGGAATTTCTGGTTAAAGGCTTATAGTGCCTGCATATTTGAACTGTTTCTTACTGAAATTGGTACACCTTGTTTGCTGTAGCATAGACTAGATCCAGGCCTGCTGAATCTAGCTTTGTATGCTTGTTATTTCCCTGAAACACTAATTCCACCTAAAACGCGGCTTTTCAGTGCTTCTGTGGATCCCTAGTGATATCTGCATTGCTTACTGTACTTATTTCCTTGTTTCACTTGAAAGAAAGTTACTGTTTGTCGTTTTTGCATTTAAGTTACCTGGCACTTGCTCACTAAAGCAATTATATAAGTCAACACTAAAAAATTAAAAGCACTACACCCTCACAAACTCCCCTTGAGTACCTTGTTCCCCATTGGCCCTTTTTTCAATTATAAAGGAATTCCCAATACTATTCTAGCATGTCCAAAGGTCAGTTGTCAATCTCCTCTCCGGTCCAGCTGGTGAATCTGGGAATCTTGAGGCAATGTTACAACTGCCTCATGTACACAGACAACCCTCTCCTCCTCCCAACAAATTCCAACATGTGAGAGATGCAACCATATAGCCAAACTGGAGGCTAAGCACTCTCAACTCAGTACTGGCATAACCAGTCAGGAGGAGAAGGAATCCACACTCACTACAATTCCAGTCTCAGACAGACCTACCACGACAGCAAACCAAACACATAAACACACAAACACATACCCGGAGGCTCTAAATAAAAATCTGCCTAAGCAGCAGAGACCTCCAAAGCAGACACCCAAGCAACCGCTACTCCAAAACAAAACACATGCAACACATACCTCACAAAGTCAGTGTGCCGACCTGTCACAGCCCTTAAGGCTAAACAACACACCTGATACACTTGTAATAGGTGACTCTATTGTCAGGCACACTGACGTCCCGCTCACCAGGCTGAACAAGGAGAAAGTCACTGTGAACTGCCTGTCGGGCACTAGGATCCGCCACATAACACAAGCACTCAAGTCACTCCAAGGCAAGTACAAATATGACTCGGTCATTGTCCATGCTGGTGTGAATGGCCTCAGACATACTTCCCTGGACTACATGAAAAGAGACATAGAGGAGCTCTCTGAGCATGTAGCCCAGGCCGGTATGACCCTGACCTTGAGTAGCATCTTACCCTCACCAAGAATGATGCCACAATATGAAGACAAGATGATCAATTTCAACAATTGGCTTAAGTATTGGTGTCATTCAAAGGGGATCCAATGCCTGACAGCCTGGGATGACATGCTCGACAAGCCACGATGCTTCGCTAGGGACGGCTTGCACCTGTCACCCCTGGGCTTTCGGATATTGGCAAAGGCTCTTGCTTCCCCCATAGTGCCTTTTTTAGGCAAGTCTCAAAAGACAAACCCACCTCCATAGGTATCACAAGGGATAAGAAACTAAGTGTAATACTACTCAACGCCAAAAGTCTGAACCTCAGGATGCACGCACTCGAAACTCTCCTTAGCATGGAGAACATCGATATCTGTGCAGTAACAGAAACCTGGTTCAAGGCTCCCGAGAGCACCCCAGCACTACCAGGTTATACCTCATACCATGCTTTTCGGCCCCAAAACTTGGACCAAACCACAAAAGGAGGGGGAGTATCAATATTCGTCAAAGATACCCACACCTCCAGGTTGGTGGCACAGCATGAAGCATCAGAGACTATCCATGTGCAACTAACAGTGGGTAAAACTGCCTTCCAGTTTACAGCCTGCTACAGACCACCCTCCCAAACCCAGGAACCCCACTCGGCCTTCCAGAGAACACCGGAAAATATGAAGGTTTCTCCAAACACCATTATATTGGGCGACTTCAACTACCCAAACATAGACTGGGAGCATTACTCTAGCTCCAACACCCTAGCCCAAAGGTTCCTAGAATTTATAAACTCAAATGCTATGGAACAACTTGTTACCACTCCCACAAGAGGGGAAAACACTGGACCTGATCATCACCAACATGGGGACTCTATGCTCCAGACCAGAAGTGTATCCCTCATTGCTAAGATCAGACCATAAACTAATCTCACTGGATATTCACATCCCGACCCCACCCCCTGCCAACAAAACCACAGTGAAAAACTTCTCTAAAGCAAATTTCACACTCCTCAAAACCGAGGTGGAATCCTTCAAAGTCCCACAGCCTGTGGAAAATACGGCCCAGACTGCAGAATCCTTTATAAATGCATTCTATGAACACCTTCAGGAATGCATGGATCATGCAATCCCAAATAAAACCAAGACCCAATCCTCCAAAGGCAGACGTCCTGTCTGGTGGACCCCAGCCATAAACAAACTATACAATAGAAGGAGGAAGCTACTACATGATAGAGCAAAATCCCAAAAAGGGAAGGCATCTCTGATCATTATTAGCAAAAAAACTACAGGCACTCATGAAATCGTCTAAGGCCAGCTTCGAGAGAAAAATTGCACAGGACACTAAGGATAATCACAAGGCTTTCTTTAGTTATGTTAGGAACCTGGGTGGGAATTCCCAGATATGCTCAGAATTAGTCCAAAATGACAAAAAATACAACAAACCCACAGACATTGCCAACATCCTAGCTGACAGGTTTCAGTGCAAACTCCACCCACCCCTCCCCACCAAAAGGGCAAATATCTATCCCAGCAGAGTGCTGCCCCCCTGACATCTCAGATGCTCAGGTAAGAGCCGCCCTCTCCAAAGCAAAAAACACAGCATCAGTGGGACCAGATGGTGTCCCGGGCTGCGTACTACATGAACTCCAAGAAGAGCTAAACCCAAACATAAAACTACTGTTCAATCTCAGCCTTACTACAGGATATGTACCCAAAGAGTGGCATACAGCAACAGTGGTCCCTCTCCACAAAGGTGGTGCCTCAACGGATCCTGGAAACTATCGCCCATAAGCCTGACTAGCTTGGTCTGCAAAGCTATGGAAAGGATCATCATGAACCTCATAAATAAAGATATTGGGGACCTACAGACACTGGATCCTACCCAGTTTGGCTTTGTTAAGGGCAGATCCTGCCTCTTAAACCTGGTCGATTTCTTTGAAACAGTCACCAAGGCCACTGACAAGGGGAAGGTGGTCCACACAGCCTACCTGGACCTCGCAAAAGCCTTCGATACAATACCCCACTCGGGCATTATAGATAAGCTCACCAGCTTAAATATAAACCCCTATGTCACTAGATGGGTTGCAAACTGGCTCAAGGACAGAACCCACATGGTTAGAATTGCTGGAGCCATGTCAGACTCCAAACCAGTTACAAGTGGCGTCCCACAAGGCTCAGTCCTGGGATCTCTCTTGTTCGGTATATATTTCTCGGAGGTACAGGCCAACACGGAAGGACTGTGGCTTACCAAGTTCGCAGATGACTGCAAACTGGGCGCCATAATCGACTCTCCAGCCGACACAAGCATCCTCCAAAAGGGCCCCATAGAAACAGACAACTGGTGCCAGAGCCATGGCCTCAAGCTAAACGCCAAAAAGTGTATAGTCATCCCCTTTGGCAAAAACAAAGTGCCCACAAATTACCACATAGGTGGTAATCCATTAAGTACAGAAATAGTAATTAGGGACCTGGGGACCCAAGTTGATAGTAAGCTCTCATTTGACAACCACGTGGCCAAAGTGGTTAGAAAAACATTTTATATAGCCCAGCTAATCATGAAGGGATTCACATCTAGATCAGGGGAGGTCATCGTGCTTCTTTATTCATCCCTCATCAGGCCCATAATTGAGTACAATGCCTCTTTTGGGATGTACCTTACCAGACACCTGCAACAACTGGAAAGACCCCAAAAGTACCTCACCAAGAGGATCAAAGGGCTCAAACAGATGATATATGCTGCCCGGTTAAAGAAACTCCAGCTCTACTCAGTGGCATACCACCTGCTCAGAGGCGATCTGTGCCTGATGTATAAAGCCATGTCCAACCCGGAATTAATGGACATGCTGCACCTCAGAAAATCCAAATCCCATCGAGCTACGCGCTTGAGAGACTTGAACCTCAGCACTGAAATAAATAGGACATGCTGGAGAGACAGATTCATAACCCAGAGGCTCCCTTCACTCTGGAATAAAATCCCAGTCCAGGTTAGGCAGAGTCCCTCATTGACTCTCTTCAAGAGGAATCTTGATGAGTGGATGGGAGATCGTAGGTTTACCCCAGGTATCACTTCTGTGTCACTGTTAGACAGAGACACAGTATAATCTCGAAAAAGGGCATAGCAAAATTTATTTAAAATGGGTGGAGAAAGCCAAACCCACTCTGGCTAGGCTTATAAATGCCCTAGGGCAGACAGCCTAGTATAAACCTAAGTGATTAGCCAAGCTGCAAGTTTCAATGTTGGGAGCTGAGGGTGCAGAATTTGGTTCTCCTGCTGAGACAGTAAGGAAGGTGTCTGAGGCAGGTGCCATGGAGAAGTTTGTGACACACTGCGCAGGAGTGGGTACCAGTGTTGGCGTGGCCAGTCTGGAGCAATCAAAATCATTCTTGGTTTGTCCTGCTTGACTTTTAGCAGAACTTTGGAGGGCAGAGGGGGAAAGGCATAGACTGATAGGTTTTTCCAGCTGAATGTCAGAGCAGCCACTTTCCAGGCTTTGTTGTGAGGAGTCCTTGTGCAAAATTTGTCCAACTAGTAGTTGTGGGGGGAGGCAAATAGATCTATGTCTGGGCTCCCCCATTTGCTTGTCAACATGTTGAAAATCCGTGGTTCCAATTTCCACGCATGTGGGTCCATGAGATTTCTGCTTAGTCTGTCTGCCAGTGTACTCAGTTTTCCTGGCAGGAACGGAGCCTGTAGTTGTATTTGGTAGCTCAAGGCTGTGTTCCACAATGCCATGGCTAGTCTGCAGAGGGGATAGGAATGTGTACCCCCCTGCTTGTTTATGTACCACATAACCGTGGTGTTGTCCGTTTTTACAATTAGTTGTCCTGGATGAATGTAGTCCTTGAAGGCTGTCAGAGCATTCTGTACAGCTAACATTTCTTTTTGATTGATATGTAGGTGCATTTGATTTGGGTTCCATTTGCCCTGAATGCACTTCCCTGCCAGATGAGCCCCCCATGCACAGTCTGATGCATCTGTAGTTAAGGTTTGGGCAGCAGGGGGTAGTGTGAATGGCAGTCCTTTGTTTTGGTGGCAGGCCTCTGCCCACCATAGAAACTTCCGGCGTAGGCAAGGTATGATAGGAATCATTGCTTCCAGGCTGTGACAATGGTGACTCCATAGACTTTTCAAGTACCACTGAAGTTTCCTCATATGCAGTCTTGCAAATGGAATTAGAAGAATGCAGGAGGCCATGAACCCCAAGGCTTGCAGTATTTTTCTTGCAGATAGCAGGGGTTTTGTGGCCACTTGTTTGAAGTAAGTTACCAAATGAATTTGTTTTTCTGGCGTGAGGAAAGCCATCAGGGCGGTTGTATTCAAGCTAGCACCCGGGAATGTAATCTGTTGAGAGGGTACCAGTTGTGATTTATTTTCATTTATGGTGTACCCTAGACAGGTTAGGACTCTTTTTACAAACGCCAGATGATTTATAGGCAGGGCCTGGTTTTCTGCCTGAATTAGACAATCGTCCAGGTATGGATATATTTGAAAATCTCTTTGCCTGCAAAATGCAATTACTGGAGCCAGGCACTTTGTAAATACCCTGGGCGCAGTAGACAAGTCAAAGGGCAGTGCAGAGAACTGATAATGCAAGTAGCCTGCTCTGAAGCGTAGGTATCTTCTGCAAGATTCCCTGATTGGGATATGCAGGTAAGCTTCTTTTAAATCTAGAGTTGCCAACCAGCATCCTTGCCTAGCATAGGAAGTAACTGGTGAAGAATCAACATCTTGAACTTTGGAATGTCCAGAAAGGCGTTTAGAGTAGACTGGCCCAGAACTGGACACCATGAATTCTCTTTTCTGGGTACCAGGAAAAGCCTGGAATAGAAGCCTTGCCCCTTTTCCTCTAATGGTACTGGCTGAATAGCCCCCAAGTTTAAGAGTGGAAGTACTTGTTTCTGAGCCTCTGCCCACTGATTTGAGGGCAGGTCTGGCCACCCGTTTGGTGTTGGCAATGTGTGGAAATGAAATCTGTATCCCTGGGGCACTATTTTTAAAATCCATTTGTCCTGGGTTATGAGTTCCCAGTTTTTTGCATGAAGAGCAATCTTTCCCCTCAAAGGGAGGGTTAAAAGGTAAGTGCTTGGTAATTTTAAAGGAAAGTCATTGAGACTGTTTACCATAGAGGGGTGTCTTGTTATTTCCAGATTTGGAAGTGGAGGCCCCCCCCATTGCTTAGTTCTGAGAGTCCCTTGGGACTGAAACTTGGTACTTTTGGTGTGTCTGGGGTTGGCTTGAGAGGATCTGGAAGGAGCTGGAAAGGACCAATTCTTAGTAGGCCAGTGCCTGCCAAATCTTGGAGGTTGCACCTGTAAGAAATCTTTCACAGTTTGCATAGATTTAGCTTTATATTCCATCTTTTTTAGAACTTCTTCAGCCTTTTGCCAAACACACGGTCCTGATTTAAAGGAGCATCCAACAACTTTGCTTTAACATGATCTGGCAGAGATTGCTCCTTAAGCCAAGCATGCCTTCTAAGCACAGACCCAGTAACAGTAGCCCTACAAGAGGCCTCTAAGGAATCAAAACCACACTGTAAAGTATGTTTTCCAACTTGTTCAGTTGAATGCAGTAAATCCTGTAAATCTTTATTTTCCACACATTCAGAAATCAACATCATTTTCTGTTTAAGCAGTCCCATAATATGTTGCTGATAATTTAGCATATGAAATTGGCAGTTTAAAGCCCTGACTGCTAAGGCTGCAGAAGTATAAACCTTTTTACCCCATCCATCCAGCGCCCTGGAATCTCTATCAGAAGGAGTAGGATTTTTAGCAGTGGAAGCCTTAATGCCCTTGGGCCCCTGAGAAATGGTTTCTGGATCTGCAACAGGATTTTTGAAAATAAACTTGTGGGACTCAGGAACCCTGTAGTATCTGAAAGGTTTACTAGGAGCCGGAGGCAGGGAATCAGGGGCCATACTGGCTTCCGAAAACACATCATCAACAATATCTACTACAGGGAGTACAGCCAGAGGCCTATGCTGGGGTAGAAGAAGGAAATCCCTAAGCCTCTTTTTAGATTCAGAAAATTCCTGACTTTCCCAGTGGAAATGATCCCGTAAGGTATGTAAAGTGTCCCTAAAAGAAAAGTCCTCAGAGGAAGAAGCAGAGGGGATGGAATCCTCTGCATCATAATCCTCATAGGTAGGAATGGACAATTCCAGGTCATTGGAAGAATTAGAAGAGAGAGAGTCCTGATCAGAAGATTCATAGTCAAACTCAGTCCTAGGCCTCTTAGACAGGTGGGGTTGACTTACCCTGATTAGAGTAATAAGATATTCAGCCATTTTGATCATTTGTTTTTTAGGCATAGGGGCCTGAGCATGTGGCCTAGGCGTCGTTTTTTAAGACATAGATCGAGATTTAGGCCTCAGAATGGAAGGTGGAGTTGGTTTAATATGCAAGTCTGTAGGCCTGAATACACCCTCAGAAGCCAGTGCTTGCACAGCGGCTCCGGACCCATCCAAGGTAAAGACATCCGTGGGTTCCATAGGTGAAGAGTCTCGCGGCATACGGGACTACGAATGGGTGTCAGTAGAGGCCTGCGAGTCAGAAGTAGCGGGTATCAGGGACTGCGAAAGCGCCTCAATGAGTACCGGTGAACTGGCGACTGGCTTAGGAGAAGCGTAGTCGGCAGGTTTGGACCTCAATGGCCTGTCTCTTTTTCTTTGCGCTTTTTCGGTATTCCTGTAGTCGGATGGCTAACCAACATCATTTCTGGATAATTAAACAGAGAACCGAAATATTTAGAGGCAAAAATGTACCGACGACGGATAGTGCACTGATTAAATAAAGCACATAACCGACAGCAAGGTACGTCGTGGTCAGGGCCTAGGCAAGGAATGCAGTACAGATGAAAATCTTTATGAGGTATTTGCTTCCCACAAGTAATGCAACTATTAACTTTTACTGACATCGGTAAGGAGCAAGAAAGTTTTTCCCCAATGGGGTACTTAGCGTTAAGTTGAAGACTTCTGATCTGAAACCTGAAAATTAAAATTTCAGGAGTCGGCCAACCAGCACTTGCGAAATGCTTCTGCTTCGGGCATCTCCCAGCAAGAAAGACTGATGTAATGGCGTCGGCTGCATGTTTTATATCCCTGACGACCTGACGTCATGGAAGAAGGGACAGCAACCGACGCAGGACCCAAGACTTTGTTAATCAGGCCGACCGAGGGCAACCTGCCAGCAGATTACCCAAATGTAATGACTGCAACAGTGAAACACAAAGAATATATTTATTGGCCTGGGATTTCCAGAGATGTAACAGGGTATTGCAGGACCTGTGAGCTGTGCCAAAAGGTAGGCAAGGCAGGAGACAAGGTGAAAGCTCATTTGATGCCTTTGCCTGTGATTGAGGAGGCAATTCAGACGGTAGCTATGGATATTGTGGGGCCTCTGAGTACCCCAAATACCACAGGGGTAAAGTATATCCTAGTGGTAGTAGATTATGCTACCAGATACCCTGAGGCAGTGGCTCTGTCCTTCATGGAGGCAGAAAAGGTGGCAAATGCTTTGTTAGAGATTTTCAGCAGGGTAGGTTTCCCAAAATAAATATTGACTGACAGAGGTGTCAATTTCATGTCAGACCTGCTGGCTTGTCTGTGGAAGTACTGTCGGGTGAAGCACCTAAAGACCACTCCTACCATCCCCAGACTAATTGTCTTGTTGAGAGGTTAAACTCTACAGTCAAGCCGATGCTACAGACATTTGCAGAACGGTTTAAGGGGGAGTGGGACAAATATCTGCCCCACCTGTTTGCTTACAAAGAGGTTCCCCAGGAATCCATAGGTTTTTCACCCTTTGAGTTGCTGCATGGGCATAGGGTGAGGGGACCTCTAGATTTGATTTGAGATGAGTGGGAGGGTGAGTGTGAATCTCACAAACAGTCTGTTGCGGCATATGTCCTAAACATAAGGACAAGGCTCAGGGAGCTCATGGGCTTGGCGCAGGAGAACCTGGCAGAAGCCCAACAGCAGAAAAGGTCTGGTATGACAGGAATGCTCTAGCTAGAGAGTATGCTCTAGGGCAGCAGGTAATGGTTCTCATGCCTGTCAGACACAACAAGCTGCAGGCAGCTTAGGAGGGGCCCTACAAGGTGGTAAGGAAGGTCAGTGATGTTAACTACATGACAGAACTGCTAGACAGGAGGCAGGGGCACAAATTGTACTATGTTAACATGATGAAACCTCACCATGATGAGGACCACTTGTGCTAAGTATTGGCAATAGGAGGCAGGAGGAGTCTGAGGGGGAAATATGGCTACAAGGAACCAGCCAGCCAAATCCCAAATTACTATGGTGGAGCCTAGGGTTGCATGCATATGATGGGACAGAGCAGCACGGTACTGTGGTCAGCAAAGCCAAGGCAGCTGGAATCTCAAGACAGGGAATGGGGCAAGGTATTCCCAGGTAGGCGTAATCCTCTCAAGCTATGTTTCTTAATGGTCATTTGAAAAGCTAGCTTAAGTTCTCATGGGGGGGAGAAGTGTGGCAAACCGAAATGCTGCCAGTCCAGCTAGATGAAATTTTGTAAATAATTATATGTCACTTGAAAATATTAATATGATGTATATAGAAATGTGACACTGCCAGCCCAGCTATACGGAATTTTGTAAATAATTATACGTCATTTGTGAATATTGATATGGAATATTAATATGATCCATAGGCTTGTCTTACAAATGTAAGAGAACTATATGTTATGTGGATATTAAACTACTGGTGCAGAAGTGTGTGTTGAACTGCATGTTATGTACTGAGCTTCAAGAATGTAACCACAGTGTACACTACTAGAAAAGAACAAAAATGCATATAAACTATATTAATGGTAGAAGTTGGAACAGAGTTAACTTGCAAAACTTCAAGAAAATAAGTTAAAAGTGTTTTATGATGTGCTATAAAAGTTAGTTTCACCGCAGCAAGGAGACAGTGTGTCTAGAGCTAGGAGTTTCTTTCTATTGTCTTGAAACAGAAATAATTACTAGGTTTAAAATGTAAAAGTGTTTTAACTTTTTAGTGACTTCCAGTTCTAGGCAAACTTCTGAAAGATATGTACTTCTCAGTTGGTATCTGTTAGCATGGGAACTGTAGGAAATGTGACAAATAGTAATATCGTCCAGCTGATCCAGCAACAATGTTTTGATATTAATTTGGGAATTCTCTCAGACACTGCGCATTTTGTATTTGTCTTTGGACCTGAAAACATCCTCTCATCAGCACTTGCCTTGGTAATAGTAAGCAACAAGGGTACAGTGATACCTCTTAGATATAGACAGGAATATAGTAAAAATTAGTTTAGATGTTTTCCATATTTGAGACTGTCCTGCAATGTTGTTTTAAAATATTTCTTGTAATTCTAAACTCTGTAGTTACTGTGTTGTTTGAGTATTGTCTTGTTCTTTTATTATTTATCATTAAATATATTTAAACCTTTTGATTGTGTCTCGTTTGTTTAGAGATATTTAAGCTCTTAAGAGTACTTGTATATGTATTTGGTGACACTGTATAAGCCACTCTAAAATAGCCTTGCAAGTCTTGGACACACTTACCATTTGGGTAATAGCAAAATCGCACAGCAGGATTGGTCACTTTTGGGAAAAGACTTATAGTAGCTGGTTGGTGGAAGTGATAACTACCTTTTTCGTCTGGGCAGAAGGGGGCATAGCTAGTAAACATGTGCCAGCCTTCCCCAGGAGTGTCTGTGTGTTTCTATATAAATAAAATCTCATAGTGTGTGTGTGTGTGTGTGTGTGTGTGTGTGTGTGTGTGTGTGTGTGTGTGTGTCAGCTACTTGGGCAGGGACACGAAGCACTGGTTGGACACAGAGGGTGCTGGTGGTTTTGGCTTGACTGCTCGGCTGTGATCTTAACCCTATAGCCGTGCCAGTGGGGAGTCTTATTGGGGATCTGAAGAAACTAGCCCCAGACTGACTGTGATCTCTGTGTGCTCTTAAGGGAAATTGTACTTTATTGTGTGTGCACTTGTCATCCTCCCAATGTGCATGTCCCTCACTGATGCAAGTGTTGTGGATTGAGGCTCCTTGATTACTGGGCCAGTGCAGGGGCATCACACACACCACTTTGCAAATCAATACCTTTTTTATAGATCATTCCATACTTAATGATGGTTACCTATGCTGTATGCAGTGGCATCATGTGTAGAGTAAGATAAACATACTCTTTCCCAGGGTGCCACTTCAGCCAAGCACTATCCTGTAAAACAAGCACAAAAATATCTGGCACCCTGACTGGTAATGATAACACATGTGTGAAATCCAGCAGCTAAGGCTGTATGGAAGATTGTTCTCCCACACATGGACAATGGATGCCATCTCTTCCTGACCCCCACCAAGAGGGATCCTCAATTGTACCAGCTTGTCTATAGAGAAGACTCGGTTTATTGGACCCTATTACTAGGCTGAATCCAAGCAACAATTTATCCAGATGGAAGGATCAAGAGGACTAGTCAGGAAGGCTGGACTGTGGGGCAAACTCACCAGAAAAAATACCAATTTTAGAGTAAAGGGCAGAATTACAATAATTAGAAAAGAAGAAAATACATTTGTGTAAGTAATGTTAACATAAGAGTGCATGTTCAAACAGATCATCACTGCAGTAGCATAAAGCTATATGGGATGTATCCAGTCAAGTAGTATTTCCCCACACTCTGGGCACTGAGTGTGAAAAATTTAAGAGTATTGCAGGGGATGAAAGGTTAGAGGAAGGGGAGAGTAATTGTTACTTGTGGGTGGGTTAGGTCCGGGGTTGGGGTGAATGTCTCTGGCTAAGACGAGGTTATTGAAGGAAGTTATTTTAGTGTGTTTTGGTTTGGATTTAGGGTATTCTGGATGGTCTAGCATTTGTTTAAGAGTAAGTGTCTTGGCAGTAGTGGAAATAATTTTAGGATTAAAAAGGTGCAGAGGGTTGAGCTGAAACAGAGCGGAGGAGATGGAAAAGAAATATTATTTGTGTGAGGCTGGAGATGGTTTTGTGTGGGAGTATGATAAGGAGTAGAGTGGAAGCTGATTGGAGGTATAGGAGATGGCATGGTATAAAGTTGTTAGGAGTAGTAGGAGGGAGATGGGGGTTTGAAGTGTAAGGAACAGTAAGGAAAGCATGGTTAGGAAAAGGTAGTTTAATATGGGAGGATTTGTAGTTGGAGAGAAGAGCTGTGAGGTGAGAGGGGGTAGTGAAAGTGTGATGTAAATAATTAGTGATATATTTAATTACTGTGGGTAAAAGGAGGAGGGGTAAAGAGGGGGAAGGCTTTGACTGGATGGTTGACTATGGGTGAAAGGAGGAGGGGAAAGGGGAAGACTTTGACTGGATGGTTGTCTTGAGTGAGTGGGGAGTGGTTGAAATAAAAGTAGTAGTAGTTGGGATGGGTGGAATTTGGGGGCAAGGTAGGGGAGCGCAGTAAGCCCACAGGGCGAATGGAGAGAGTAGAGCCAAGGAAAAGGAAGAGAGCCAGCGAAAAGTTACCAGTGAAGCTGAGAACTAGCTCAGAGGTAAGGAGGCATTGGCATACGGCACTGTGTGTGTGAAATTAGTAGAATATAGTAAGTATTAATAGGGATAAAACAGGGCAGTGGTAAATTAATAGAACAGTTACAGTACCTTTGGCTTGTATTAACATATAGGTAGTGGTTGAACAATGCCACCTGGTGGCCTAACTGAGTAAGTACAATGGTAAGCTATGGGCACTCAGAGGAGGGGGAAAGACCCTAGGGAGATAAAATCCATGGTAGACTGCTAGCAAATGCACGCAGGGTTAATATACAACAGTGGTAGGTATAGGATATATTTTTATTTTTACAATAGGTTACCTACACGTTTAAAGTTAGTTCTTGGGGAGGCAGGGTGGTTACAGAAGTACTGCAGGATCCCCTTAGGATGAACTTTACAAAAATAGCAATAAGAATCGCAAAATACCAGGTAGTACTTACATACGAGCACACTACTGGGAATTCCTATGAAGCAAGGCAGAAAAGCTAAGTCAAAAGATGGTGCCTTTCTACATCAGGTTTTTTGATACCTCTGTAATTAAGCAGGAGTGGGAGGGAGTTGTGCAGGTTCTAGGTGGAGGAGGGGGGGTAGACACAAAGTAATACAGGTTTGTGAGTCAAAACACTGGACTAGGCCAGCTGCTAAAAGAAAACAGGAAAACCACACTAAGTCAATTCCAGGTCAGTGTAGTGCAACATCTTTATTTATTTATTTATTTCCAGTTTGACGACCAGGTAAGTCCACTGGGTCAGGGTGACCCGTTTTCAGTGGAGGCCTGGGGAGAATAGCTCCAAGATACATAATACAGATAAGGTACAGAAATACACGGATGTCAGTCTTACATAATATGGACAGGTCAGTGTAGTGCAACATCTTCCTAATAGCTACAAATCTACAAATCTTATGCTACTAATCTAGTAGGCAAAAAGGACCACCACTTCTACAGGAAAAAACAATTGAAGTATGGGTTGCAGATACATAGGGAAACTTTTCTCAAAAGAAAGTAGTTTTACGTAATTGACCTAGGAGTACAATAGGAACCCCCCCCCCCCCAATAGCTCTTCTCTCTCCAATCTCCAAAATCTTAGAAAAATGCATCCACCTCCAACTTATGCTTTTTCTGACTAATAAACAACTTCTTACCCCTACCCAACATGACTTCTGACCAGGTAATAGCACCGTAACAGCTCTACTCTTATTCTTAGAAACTGTCAATCAAGCCCGAGATTCTGGGAACTTAGTATCCACAGTGCTCCTAGATCTCAATAAAGCATTCAATACTGTTTCCCATAAGCACTTTCTAAGTCACCTCTCAAACCTAAATCTCTCCCAAAACACACTTTTTTGGTTCTCAAGCTATATGTCAGATAGATCTCAGGTTGTGAAATGGAAAAAAAAGGCACCTCACCTTTATTACCACCACAGGGAGGTCCATCCTCGGTCCAATGCTGTTTAACATCTTTATCAATAACTTTCACTCTGCTATTCCTAATGCCAAAGTCATCCAATATGCAGATGACTACACTTGTCTGCTCTGCCTCTAAACTCCCTGAACTCCTATCTAAAACTCAGACTGCCTTCTCAAATATTAAGATCTGGATGCACCAAAATCACCTTTCTCTCAATGCTAACATACCTAAAATACTACTATTCACACACTCAAAATATTTCTCTTTTGATAAAAATTCCTTGGGTCTATATCACCACATCAAATGATAAGTTTGAACATCATTTGTTCGAACCTAAAAGTCAGAAAACCATAAACAGTGAACTCACGGAACAGCAATTTTTTTCCCAGGGGGAAAAAAAAAAAAAAAAAAAAAATCGCTGTTCAGTGAAAAAATAAATAAATAAAAATCACAACTTTAAAACAAACTGAGGTGGGGGGCTTCGCCCACCACACCCCCCCACTTAAATATATTAACTCCGAGATTGCACTACAGTGGAGGAAATAGCAAAGCCCGGAAGAGGGCTAACCGATTTTTTTCCCTGGGAAAAAAAACTGATGTTCTGTAACTTCGCTGATTAGGGCTTTTGGACTTTTCGGTTCGAACAAAGGGTGTTCGAACTTATCACCATTTGATGTGGTGATATAGACCCAAATTCCTTCCAAGTCCTTAGCCAAAGCAACTCTCCAATCGAAGTTGTTCCCTTTGTCAAACTATTCGGTGTAACTATAGACGAATACCTCAAGTTCGACATCCATATTCATCAAAATATAAAGAAAACCCACCGACAACTAAGTATGCTATACAGGAAACTACAGTTGTGTACACCTACCATAAATGTAGATGTTCGAGTGTATTCACTGTTGCTGTCATTACACTTGGGTTATCCTGCTGGCAGGCTACCCTCAGTCGGCCTGAATTCCAAAGTCTAGGTCCAGCGTCGGTTGCTGTCGCCTCTTCCCTGACGGCAGTGCACCAGGGGTATAAAAGATGCAGCCAACGCCATTTTTTTCAGCTTTTCTTGCCCCAGATGTCAGGTGCTCCCAAAAGGGAAGGCTAAAAATATGCCAATCAAACATGTATGCACCAAAATATATTATACCTTCATCTACAAGCAAATACACCACATAGGTTGTACAGATTAGAGAAGTGCAGCTAAGTTCCAGCAAAAAGAGATGGGGGATGGTGGGTGGGTAACCTGGACTGCAACAGTGAATACACTCGAACATCTACATTTATGGTAAGTGTACACAACTGTACTATGTTCTTCGTGTTTCACTGTTGCAGTCATTACACTTGGGTTGAATCCCAAAGCTATGGTTGGGAGGCTGGAGCTAAATAGCATTAGGAGCGGCTATGAGGCCCTGCAGAACTGCAGTGGCAAAGCCTGCCCTGGATTTAGAGTAGAGAGGTAAATGCTAGTGCTTTGTAAAGGTGTGCACTGAACTCCAGGTAGCAGCCTCTAAAATGTCTTTGGTTGGTACTCCCCTGAGGAAGGCTGCTAAAGTGGCTGCTGCTCTGGTTGAATGTGGCCTAATGCCCTTAATCACTGGCTTGCCATGTTGTGAATAGCAGAAACTAATGCAGTGGCCTATCCACTTTGAAATAGTCTGCTTTGAGATAGCCTTTCCTTGTGATCCTGCAGCATATGCCACTAGTAGTTGCTCAGTCTTTCTGAAAGCTTTGGTTCTGTTCAAGTATAAGCGTAGCTGTCTGTTTATGTCCAAAGAATGCAGAATTCTTGTGTATGTCCAAAGAATGAAGAATTCTCTCCCCCTTATTCTGTGGATTTGGATAAAAAGTAGGCATACGAATAGTTTGGTTCAGGGCCACACTGGACACTACCTTAGGCATAAATGTCGGGTTTGTCCTCAGAGAAACCCTGTCTGGATAAAAAATGATAAAAGGTTCCACAACCATGAGTGCCTGTAGCTCTGCGACTCGTCTTGTAGAGGTTATTGCTAGGAGCAGAG
Source organism: Protopterus annectens (assembly GCF_019279795.1). Lineage (NCBI taxonomy): Eukaryota > Metazoa > Chordata > Ceratodontiformes > Protopteridae > Protopterus > Protopterus annectens. The sequence continues at coordinate 996,073,812 of NC_056734.1, read as the reverse complement.
CTGTTTTCCAAGATAAAAACTTTATATCAGCTGTAGCGGCTGGCTCAAAACATAATTGAGGCCCTATGCAGGTATTGGTGATCTCCTTGGAGGCCTTAAGTTTTTGGCTCCTCTGAGGTATTGCCTTAACAATAGATGAGAAAAGATTGGTGGCTCTGTATTGTAATGAGCTGAAATGGCAGAGGCATGTATTTTAATTGATGAAAAGGATAGGCCTTTGTCCAGCATCTCAGTTAGGTATTGCAAAATCTTAGGAATATTTGGTACTGCTGTGTCAATTCCTTGTGCATGGTTCCAGGCACAGAATCTCTTCCATTTTCAAGCATAAGATTTTCTAGTACTAGGCCTCCTGGCCTCCAAAATGACATCCATCACTGCTTTAGTGAGAGATGTGTTTTGTATGACTACATTATCCACTATGCTGCCAGATTTAAGGTCTTGAGTTGGCTGTGCAGGATCTGATTGTTTTGTTGGGACAGTAGGTGAGGTATTTGAGGTAAGGTTCAGGCTGGGCATTGAGACAAGTTCCTTAAGATTGGATACCAGTACTGGCAGGGCCAGTCTGGGGCAATCAATATCATTTTTGGCTTCTCTTGTCTGACCTTTAGGAGTACCTTGGGGAGGAGAGGCAGTGGAGGAAAGGCATATACTGTTAAGTTTTTACAGCTGAAAGATAGGGCATCCACTTTCCATGCTTGTCTGTGATGTCCTTGTGCAGAATCTCCTTAGCTGGCAGTTGTGAGGAGAGGCAAATAGGTCTATGTCTGGGCATCCCCATTTCCTTGTTATCGTGTTGAAGACTTGTGGATCCAATTTCAACGCGTGGGGATCCATGCACTGTTGTGAATATTCTGCTACTTGTGTATCTCTGCTACCTTTAAACTAAAACAAAAAAAGAAAAAAACAAAAACATCTTGCTTTTTTCCCACCTTCTGAAATTTAAGAAAGTTCAGTTACAGATTTGCTATTCTGAACTGTTTGTAAGTTTCTAGAAGGCCAGTCCTTGCTTGGGCTAAAGGGAAGCCTCTGTGTTCAACAGTGGCAGTGGTTAACACTGAACAGCCTGCCTGTCCCTGTAGGAGTGGTTACTGCCTATAAGCTGTAGTTTTATTGGCCATTTTGGGTCAAGTCTAAACTACTTGATCTCTCTCTCTTAAAACCCTACAACTCTCTTTTTGTGCGGTTTTGCGCACTGAGCAGCGTCCAGGCTCCACAAAGTCTGCTCTTCACTTTTTCCCTTAGAACTGTTCAAACTCTCAAAGTAAGCACTATTCTCTTTCTAAAGCTCTGCACTTGCTCAGTTCTTATAAGGAAACACTAACTAACTAAAGCACTACACCCTCCTAGACTTCTCATAAGTACTAGGCTTCTGATTGATCCTTCCTGATCAAGTGAAAAATCAGTTCCCTTTACTAATCTGATCAGTGAAAAAACAGTTCCCTATACTAATCTGGTATGTCCAAGGGTCAGTTTCAGGGTTACTCTCCAGTCCAGCTGGTGAATCTGGGAATTTTGAGGCAATGTTACAATTGCCTTATGTACACAGACAACCCTCTCCTCCTTCCAACAAACTGTAATACATGTGAGAGATGCAGTTACACAGCCAAACTGGAGGCAGAGCTCTCTCAACCCAAGACTGGCACAGTCAGTCAGGAGGAAAAGGTAACCACCCGCACCACAAATCCAGTCTCACATAAACCTATTGCATCTGCATACCCAACACACAAAAACATACTCGGAGGCTCTAAATAAAAATCTGCCTAAGCAGCAAAGACCTCCAAAGCAGATATCCAAGCAACAGCCACCCTTCAACAATACCCACGAATTACATATCTTACAAAGTCAGTGTGCCTCACAGTCACAGCCCTTAAGGCTAAACAACACACCAAATACACTCGTTATAGGGGACTCTATTGTCCGGCACACTGACGTCCCGCTCACCAGACTGAACAAGGAGTAGGTCACTGTAAGCTGCCTGTCGGGTGCCAGGATCCACCACATAACGCAAGCACTCAAGTCACTCCAAAGCAAGTACAAATATGACTCCATCATTGTCCATGCTGGTGTGAATGACCTGAGACGTACTTCCCTGGACTACATAAAAAGAGACATAGAGGAGCTCTCTGATCATGTAGCCCAGGTTGGTATGACCCTGACCTTGAGTAGCATCTTGCCCTCACCAAGAATGGTGTCACAGTATAAAGACAAAATGATCAGTTTCAACAATTAGCTAAAGTATTGGTGTCATTCAAAGGGGATCCAGTGTCTGTCAGCCTGGGATGACAAGCTCGACAAGCCACATTGCTTCGCTAGGGATGGCTTGCACCTGTCACCCTTAGGCTTTCGTATACTGGCCAAGGCTCTTGCCACCCCCATAGTGCCTTTTTTAGGCAAGGCTCAAAGGACAAACCCACCTCCATAGACAACCCAAGGATAAAAAAACTAAAGGTAATGCTACTCAATGCCAGAAGTCTTAACCTCAAGATGCATGCACTCGAGGCTCTCCTCAGTATGGAGAAAATCGATGTCTGTGCAGTAACAGAAACCTGGTTCAAGGCTCCTGAGAGCACCCCAGCACTACCAGGTTATAACTCATACCATGCTTTTCTGCCCCAAAACTTGGACCAAAGCACAAAAGGAGGGGGAGTATCTATATTCATCAAAGATACCTACACCTCCAGGTTAGTGGCACTGCACGAAGCATCAGAAACCATCCATGTGCAACTAACAAAGGGCAAAACTGCCTTTCAGTTTGTAACCTGCTACAGATCATCCTCCCTTTCACAGGAACCCCACTTGGCATTCCTGAGAACACTGGAGAATATGAAGATCTCTCCAAACACTATGTTATTGGGTGACTTCAACTACCCAAACATTGACTGGGAAAACTACTCAAGCCCAAACACCCTTGCCCAACAGTTCCTTGAATTTATAAACTCTAACGTGATGTAACAACTGGTCACCACTCCCACAAGAGGGAACAATATATTGGACCTGGTGGTCATCAACATGGGGACTCTACGTTCCACACCAGAGGTAAACCCCTCAATGGTAAGATCACACCATAAAATTATTTCCCTGGACATCCGTATCCCGTCCCCACCCCCAGCCAAGGAAATCACTGTAAAGAATTCCTCAAAAGCTAACTTCACACTTCTCAAGACTGAGGTGGAATCCTTCAAAGCCCCCGGACCAGAGAATAATACAGCCCAATCTGCAGAATCCTTTACAATTGCATTCTATGAGCACCTGCAGGAATGCATGGATCGTGCTATCCCAAATAAAACCAAGACTCACTCCTCCAAAAACAGGAGACCTGTCTGGTGGACCCCGGCCATAAATAAGCTATACAACAGAAGGAGGAAGCTACTACATGACAGAGCAAAATCCCAAAAAGGGAAGGCATCTCTGATCAGTATTAGCAAGAAACTACGATCCCTCATAAAATCATCAAAGGCCAGTTTCGAAAGAAAAATTGCCCTAGACACTAAAGATAATCACAAGGCCTTCTTCAGTTATGTCAGGAATATGGGCGTAAACTCCCAGATATGCTCTGAATTGTTGCATAACGGTACAAAATATACCAAATCTACAGACATAGCCAACATCCTGGCAGACAGATTCAGTGCTAACTTCTCCCCCCTTCCCCCTCAAAGGAGCAAATGCCTATCCCAACTGAATATAACCTCCCTGACATCACAGATGCACAGGTGAAAGCTGCCCTCTCCAAAGCAAAAAACACAGCATCTATGGGATCGGACGGTGTCCCAGGCTGTGTCTTACACGAGCTCCAAGAAGAACTTAACCCTCACATTAAGTCACTGTTCAAACTTAGCCTTACTACAGGATATGTACCCAAAGAATGGCGTACAGCTACAGTGGTCCCACTCCACAAAGGTGGCGCCACAACGGACCCTGGGAACTATCGCCCCATAAGCCTGACTAGTCTGGTCTGTAAAGCTATGGAGCGTATTATCATGGAACTCATAAACAAAGACATTGGGAGCCTCCAGACACTGGACCCTACCCAATTCGGCTTTGTTAAGGGCACATCTTGCCTCTTAAACCTAGTTGATTTCTTTGAAACAGTTACCAAAACCATAGACGAGGGCAAGGTAGTCCACACAGCCTACCTGGACCTCACAAAAGCCTTCAACACAATACCCCACTCGGGCATCATAAATAAGCTTACCAGCTTAAATATCAACCCCTATATCACAAGATGGGTTGCAAACTGGCTCAGGGATAGAACCCACATGGTCAGAATCGCAGGTGCCACGTCCGAACCCAAACCAGTTACAAGTGGCGTCCCACAAGGCTCAGTTCTGGGACCTCTCTTATTCTGTATTTACTTCTCTGAGGTTCAGGCTAACACGGGGGGACTATGGCTGACAAAGTTCGCAGATGACTGCAAACTGGGAGCCATAATCGACTCTCCAGCTGACACAAGCATCCTCTAAAAGGGTCTCACGGAGACGGATGCTTGGTGCCAGAACCACGGCCTCAAGCTAAATGCTAAAAAGTGCATAGTCATCCCCTTTGGGAAAAACAAAGTGCCCACAAATTACCACATAGGTGGTAATCGATTAAGTACGGACGAAGTAATTAGAGATTTGGGGACCAACGTAGATAGCAATCTCTCCTTTGATAATCACGTTGCCAAAGTGGTTAGAAAGACCTTCTATATAGCCCACCTTATCACAAAAGGGTTCGCATCTAGATCAAGAGAGGTCATTGTGCCCCTCTACTCATCACTCATCAGGCCCATAATTGAATACAATGCCCCTTTTGGGATGTACCTTACCCGACACCTGCAGCAACTGGAGAGACCCCAAAAGTACCTCACCAAGAGGATCATGGGCTACAAACAGATGTCCTATGCAGCTCAACTAAAGAAACTCCAGCTCTACTCAGTTACTTACCGCCTACTCAGAGGCAATCTATGCCTGACGTACAAAGCCATGTCTAACCCAGAATTAATGGACATGCTCCACCTCAAAAAATCCAAATCCCTTAGAGCTACACGCTCCAGGGACTTAAACCTCAGCACAAAAATAAATAGGACATGCTGGAGGGACAGATTCATTTCCCAGAGGCTCCCCCTCACTCGGGAATAGAATACCAATTCATGTTAGACATAGCCCTCGCTGACCCTCTTCAAGCAAAATCTGGACGCGTGGATGGGAAATCGCAAATTCACCCCTGGAATCTCTTCTGTGTCCCTGCTCGACAGAGGCACAGTAAACTAATCTTAAAGGGCTACCTTCTGTGACCTACTATACAGAAGCACAGTAGGGTAATCTAATAGGGAGGCGAAAGCCAAATACACTCGGGCTAGGCTTATAAATGCCCTAGGGCAGATAGCCTAGTATCTACCTATGAACCTATGAGGTTTCTGCTTAGCTCATCTGCCAGAGTATTTATCTTTCCTGGCAGGAATTGTGCCTGCAGATGTACTTGGTAAGTCAATGCTGTGTCCCACAAAGTCATGGCTAGTCTGCACATGGGGTAAGAATGAGTACCTCCCTGCTTGTTTATATACCACATGACCGTGGTATTGTCTGTCTTTATCAGTAGTTGTCCCGGATGAAGTAGGTCCTTGAGGGCTGTCAGGGCATTCTGAACAGCTAGCATCTCTTTTTGATTGATATGTAGATGCATTTGGTTGGAGGACCATGTGTCGTAAATACATCTTCCTGCCATGTGTGCCCCCCAGGCATAATCTGATGCATCCGTTGTCAATGTCTGCCTGGCTGGGGGCAAGGTGAATGGCTGTCCCTTGTTCTGGTGACAGACCTTCGCCCACCATAGAAACTCCTGTTGCAGGCAGGGAATGAGAGTAATTACTGTTTCCAGGCTGTGGCAATGCTGAATCCAAACACTTTTTAGGTACCATTGAAGTTTCCTCATATGCAGTCTTGCATATGGAATTAGTAGAATGCAGGATGCCATGAAGCCCAAAGCCTGCAGAATTTTTCTTGCAGATAATGGGCCTTTGTTGCCAACAATTTGAAATAGGTAGTCAGTTGCCTTTGTTTGTCTGGCGTGAGATAAGCCATCTGGGCAGTTGTATTTAAGCTTGCACCCAGGAATATTATCTCTTGAGAGGGCACTAGATTTGATTTCTGTTCGTTGACTGTGTACCCTAGGCATGGTAGTAATCTTTTTACAAACACCAGATGCTGTAGTAGAGTGCCCTTGTTCTCTGCTTGTATGAGGCAGTCGTCTAAGTAAGGATATATTCGTATTCCTCTTTGTGTGCAGAATGCAATTACTGGTGCCAGGCACTTTGTGAAGACCCTGGGCACAGTAGATAAGCCAAAGGGCAGTGCAGAGAATTGGTAGTGCATTGAGCCAGCTTTGAATCGGAGGTATCTTCTGCATGTTTGTCTGACTGAGTCATGCAGGTATGCCTCTTTTAGGTCTAAAGTCACAAGCCAAGCCTTCTTGCCCAGCATGGGCAGAAGCTGCTGTAAGGTCAACATTTTGAATTTTGGTATATCCAGATATGTATTTAGAATAGATAGGTCCAGTATTGGTCTCCAGGCTTTGTCCTTTCTGGGTACCAAGAACAGCCTTGAATAAAATCCTTGTCCCTGCTCTTGTTCTGGTACTTGTTGAATGGCCCTCATGTCCATGAGGGATGAGACTGTTTCCTGTAAGGCTGTGATTTGTCTTTTCCACTTTTGGAGGTAGAAGCACCCCATTGTTTAGACCTGTATGAACCTTGGGGCTGGGATCTGCCTCTTGGGTGTCCGTATCTGCCCCTTTGTGGTCTGTCTGACACTGGAAAGGACCAATTTTTTGTAGGTCAGTGTCTGCTAAATCTTGGAGGTTGTACCTGTAAGAAATCCTTGACTGTTTGCATAGATTTAGCTTTGTCCTCCATTTTCTTTAACACCTCTTCTGCTTTAACACCAAACAAAGTATCATGCTGTAATGGAAAATCTAATAATTTTGCTTTAACATGATCTGGTAAATTTTGTTCCTTTAACCAAGCATGCCTCCTAATGACAGAACCCGTGACAGCAGCCCTGCAGGAGGCCTCCAAAGAATCAAAACCACATTGCAAAGTATGCTTTCCAACTTGCTCAGCTGCATGCAATAAATCCTGCATTTTTTTGTTTTCTGCACCTTCAGAATTTATCAACATTTTCTGTTTAAGCAGTGACATAATATATTGCTGATATTTGAGCATATGAAACTGACAATTTAAAGCCCTTATAGCCAAGGTAGCAGAGGTGTAAATCTTCTTTCCCCATCTGTCTAATGCCCTAGAATCCCTGTCAGAGGGGGTAGGTTTTTTTTTACAGTGGATGCCTTGACCCCTTTGGGACCCTGAGAAATAGTTTCTGAGTCAGCAGCAGGGTTTTTCAAAAGGAATTTATGAGAGTCAGATACCCTGTAATACCTGTCCGGCTTAACAGGAGCTGGAGGTAAGGATTCAGGGGTCAGACTGGACTCTGAAAATACATCATCTACAATGTCGAACACAGGCAGAATAGCTAGGGGCCTGTGTTGTGGGAGTAAAAGGAAGTCCCTGAGCCTTTTCTTAGATTCAGAATAATCTTGGCAGTGGAAATGTTCCCTCATGGTATGCAAGGTTTCCCCAAAAGAGTAATTCACAGGAGGAGAGGCAGAAGGGACAGATTCTTCAGCATCAGAATCCTCATAGGGAGGTTCATAGGTTCATAGGTTTATACTAGGCTATCTGCCCTAAGGCATTTATAAGCCTAGCCCAAATTTTTGTGGCTTACGCCACCCCTTATATGAAGAAATACTGTGCCCATTAGTTTGTTGTGCCTCTGTCCAGCAGTGACACAGAGATGATTCCCGGGATAAACCTACGATCTCCCATCCACAGGTCAAGATTTCTCTTGAACAGAGCCAGTGAGGTGCTCTGCCTCACATGGACCGGGATTTTATTCCACAGCATAGGGAGTCTCTGAGTGATAAATCTATCCCTCCAGCATGTCCTATTTAAATCCGTGCTAAGGTTTAAGTCACTTGCTCTAGTGGTTTTGGTGGATTTGGATTTTTTGAGGTGGAGCATGTCCATTAATTCCGGGTTGGACATGGCCTTGTATGTCAGGCACATGTCACCTCTGAGCAGACGGTATGCAACTGAATAGAGCTGGAGTTTCTTCAATCTGGCAGCATATGACAGATTTTGGAGTCCCTTTATCCTTTTGGTGAGGAACTTTTGGGGTCTCTCCAATTGCTGCAGATGTCGGGTGCGATACATCCCGAATGGGGCATTGTACTCGATCATTGGTCTGATAAGTGAAGAGTACAGGGGAACAATGACCTCACTAGATCTGGATGTGAATCCCTTCATGATCAGGTGGGCAATGTAGAAGGTCTTTCTAACCACTTTAGCAACGTGAGTGTCAAAAGAAAGGCCACTGTCAACCTGGGTCCCCAGGTCCCTGATAACCTCTTCTGTGCTTAGTGGATTGCCACCTATATGGTAGCTTGGGGTTACTTTGTTTTTCCCGAAGGGTATGACTATACATTTTTTGGCGTTTAACTTCAGGCCATGGCTCTGGCACCAGCTATCTGTTTCCGTGAGTCCCTTCTGAAGGATATCCGTGTCCGATGCACTTTCCACTATGGAGCCCAGTTTGCAGTCGTCTGCAAACTTTGTCAGCCAAAGTCCTCCCATGTTGGCCTGTACTTCTGAGAAGTAGATGCCGAACAATAGGGGGCCAAGGACCGAGCCCTGTGGGACACCACTTGTGACAGGCTTGGAGTCTGACATAGCGCCAGCAACTCTAACCCTGTGGGTTCTGTCCTTAAGCCAGTTTGCAACCCATCTTGTGACATATGGGTTTACATTTAAGCTGGTAAGTTTTTCTACAATACCGAAGTGGGGTATTGTGTCAAAAGCCTTTGCAAGGTCAAGGTAGGCTGTATGGACTGCCTTTCCCTCATCAATGGCCTTGGTGGCTGTTCGAAGAAGTCGACCAAGTTCAAAAGGCATGATCTGCCCTTGAAGCCAAACTGGGTCGGGTCCAATGTCTGCAAGTCCCCTATATCTTTGTTTATGAACTCCATTATGATCCTCTCCATAGCTTTGCAGACTAGACTTGTTAAGCTTATGGGCGGTAATTACCAGGGTCCGTAGAGGCACCGCCTTTGTGGAGTGGGACCACAGTTGCCGTCGCCACTCCTTGGGCACGTATCCTGTGGTAAGGCTGAGATTAAACAGCTGCCTTATGTGTGGGTTTAATTCCTCATTTAGCTCATGTAGCACACAGCCGGGGACACCATCCGGTCCCATTGATGCTGTGTTTTTAGCTTTAGAGAGCAGCTTTCACCTGCGCATTTGCGCTGTCTGGGAGGCTACACTCTGCTGGGATAGTTACCTCTCCTTTAGGGGAGAGGGTGAAGTCTTCACTGAACCTGTCTGCCAGTATGTTGGCAATGTCTGTGGGTTCAGTGATTTTTGTATCATTTTGGACTAATTCTGAGCATATCTGGGAGTTTCCACCCAGGTTCCTAACATAGCTGAAAAAGGCCTTATGATTGTCCTTTGAATCCATGGCAATTTTTCTCTCAAAATTGGCCTTAGTTGATTTTATGAGTGCTCGTATTTTTTTACTAATAATGATCAGGGTGACTTCCTTTTATGGATTTTGTTCTATCATGTAATAGCTTTCTCCTCTTATTGTAAAGTTTGTTAATGGTTGGGGTCCACCAGACTGGACGTTTGCCCTTTGTGGAGAGAGTCTTGGTTTTATTTGGGATTGCCTGATCCATGCAGTCCTGGAGGTGTTCATAGAAGGCATTTGTAAGGGCTTCCAGCTTGGGTTGTGGTTTCCACTGGCTCAGGGGCCTTGAAGGATACCACACCAGTCTTGAGTAGTGTGAAGTTTGCTTTAGAGAAGTTCTTCACTGTGGTCTTTTTTGTTTGGGGTGGGGGCGGGATGTGGATTTCCAGTGAGATTAGTTTATGATCAGATCTCACCAATGAGGGATATACTTCCGGTGTGGAGCATTTTGTCCCCATGTTTGTGATAATGAGATCTAGTATATTTTCTCCTCTCGAGGGAACAGTGACTAGCTGTTCCATGGCATTTGAATTTATGAACTCCAGGAACCATTGGGCTAGAAAGTTAGGGCTTGAGTAATGTTCCCAGTCTATATTTGGGTAGTTGAAGTCACCCAATATGATGGTGTTTGGAGATACATTTATACCCTCCAGTGTCTTCAGGAAGGCTGTGTGGGGTTCCTGAGTTTGAGAGGGTGGCCTGTAGCATGCTACAATTTGTAGAGCAGTTTTGCCTATGGTTAGTTGCACCTGGATGGTTTCCGAAGCTTCGTGCGTTGCCACCAACCTGGAGGTGTGGGTATCCTTTATGAATATGGATACACCCCCTCCTTTTGTGGTGTGGTCTGGGTTTGGGGCCGGAACGCATGATATGAGGTAAAACCTAATAGTGCCGGGGTGCTCTCAGGAGCCTTGAACCAGGTTTCAGTTACAGCACAGACATCGATGTTCTCCATACAGAGAAGGGCCTCGAGTGCGTGCATTTTGAGATTTAGACTTCTGGCATTGAGCAGCATTACCCTCAGTTTCTTCCCATTTTTGTTTTCTAGGGGGTAGGTTTAGAATTTGAGCCTTGCCTAAAAAAGGCACTATGGGGGTGTCAAGAGCCTTAGCCAATATCCGGAATCCCAGGGGTGACAGGTGCAAGCCGTCCCTCGCGAAGCAGCGTGGCTTGTCAAGCATGTCATCCCAGGCAGACAGACACTGGATCCCCTTTGAATGACACCAGACATTAAGCCAATTGTTAAAGCTGATCATCTTGTCTCTATATTGTGGCATCATTCTTGGTGAAGGAAGGATACTGCTCAGGGTCAGGGTCATACCTGCCTGGGCTACATAATCAGAGAGCTCCTCTATGTCTCTTTTCATGTAGTCCAGAGAGGTACGTCTCAGGTCGTTCACACCAGCATGGACAATGACTGTGTCATATTTGTACTTGCCGTGGAGTGACCAGAGTGGGTTGTGTTATGTGGCGGATTCTAGCGCCCGATAGGCAGCTTACTGTGACCCTCTCCTTGTTCAGCCTGGTGAGTGGGACGTCAGTGTGTCTGACTATGGAGTCACCTATGACAAGTATGTTTGGTGTTGTATTTGGCCTTAAGGGCTGTGACTGCTTTGCACACTGCTTTTGTGGTTTATGTGTTGCTTGTGGGGTGTCTTGAGGTAGCAGTTGTTTGGGTGTCTGCTTTGGAGGCCTCTGCTGTTTAGGTAAATTTTTACTCAGAGCCTCCGAGTATGTCTTTGTGTGTTTATGTGTTTGATTCAGTGGTGTGGTAGCATTATGTGAGGCTGGTTTTGTGGTGTGTGTAGTTGCCTTCTCCTCCTGTCTGGTCTTGCCAGTCCTGAGTTGAGAGAGCTCAGCCTCCAGTTTGGCTAAATAGCTGCATCTCTCGCAAGTATTTGTGTTATGTGGGAGGAGGAGAGGGTTGTCTGTGTACATGAGGCAGTTATAACATTGCCTCAAGATTCCCAGATTCACCAGCTGGACCGGAGAGGAGATTGACAACTGACCTTTGGACATGCTAGAATAATATTCCTGATCAGAAGAGGAATCTGAAGAAATGGAAACCTGATCTTAAGATTCATATTCTGTCTCTTGCCTAGACCTCTTAACAGGAGGGGGATGGGAACCCCTGATCAAAGTAATTAAGTCTTCGGCCATTTTGAGCATCTGTTTTTTGGGCATGGAGGCCTGACCATGAGGCTGTTGTACTTGTTTCTTTGTCTTTAAAGATGATTTAGTCTTTGCCTTTGTAGCTGGAGTTGCTTTAATGTACAATTGAGTAGGTCTGAAAACACCCTCAGAAGCCGATGCCTGCTCAGCGGCTCCGGACCCATCTGAGGGAATAGTTTCCGAAGGTCCAATACCTTGAGCTTCCAGTGGCCTAGGCGACTCCACGTGGGAGTCTATAGCGGCCTGCGGATCCAAAGTAGCGGGCGTCAGGGGCTGCGAAAGCGCCTCACTGAGAGCCAGCGAACCGGCTCCTGGCTTAGAAGAAGCCTCGTCATCGGTTTTATACCTTGGATGCCTGTCTTTTTCTTTGCGTTGCTTGTGAATTGCGGTAGTCGGTTGGCTATCCAACGGCATCATGTAATTAAATCTTCTGCCAAAATAGTGAAATGCAAAATCGTACAGGCACTTTATAGTGCACTGGTTAAATCTAGCACAAAACCGACAGCAAGCAACGTCGTGGTCAGGGCCTAGGCAAGGAATACAGTAAGAATGAAAATCCTTATGAGGTATTTGCTTCCCACAAGAAATACAACTATTAACTTTTTCTGACATCGGTCTGGAGCAAGAAAAAAGTTTTCCCCAACGGGGTACTTAGCTTTTAATGAAGACTTTGGATCTGAAATTCGAACATGAAAATCTCAGGAGTCGGACGACTGGCACTTGCGAACTGCTTCTGCTTTGGGCACCGCGCGGCAAGAAAGACTGAAGAAAATAGCGTCGGCTGCATCTTTTATACCCCTGGCACATTGACATCAGGGAAGAGGCGACAGCAACAGACGCCGAACCTAGACTTTGGAATTCAGGCCGACTGAGGGTAGCCTGCCAGCAGGATAACCCAAGTGTAATGACTGCAACAGTGAAACATGAAGAACATCAACCACTTCCTCTCTACTTCTACCAGGCATACTCTGGCTTCCTCTTATCTCCTTCCCTCCCTTCTGTATAGCACCCCGCTACTAACTAACCTATCCTCTTCCATCACTTCCAAACTTGAAAGCTGTTAAAGCAAAATTTCTAAATTTGCCACCAAAGCCAAACATTCCACTCACCACTGTGTTGCCCTCCAATCCTTCAACTGGTTAGAATTCACAAATTACCTAGACTTCCTCCAGCTCACTACAGCACATAGACTAATATTTAATCAAACCAAATGCCCCGCTCTAACATCCTTCCCCCATACACCCCAAATAGAACTCTCAGATCTGAACACCAAAACTTAATTACTGTCCACAAACCTAAACATCCTGCTGGACAACTTCTCCTCTCCTTCTCCTTAGTTAAGAAATGTAACTCTCTCCCTTCCACACTAAGGACAATGTTAAACACAACTTCAAAACTCAGCTTTACACCTACCGCTCCTCCAAATGGAAATGCAACTACATTCTCCCTACCTAGAACTAACAAAAGCTCCTGGGAGGGTATCCTCCTGAGTTCCTAAGCACCTTATAGCTGGCTATAACCATCTATAGCTAATTCCCATACAATCTCTCACACTCTGTAAATATTGTAAATAGCTTTTGACTTTAACTGTGTGAATTTGTTAAAATGTATCTGCACAAAATTTTTCCACTACGGGCAATATTGCATACACTTTGTATTATTTGATATGTATTTGTACTTGTACTTTTATTTTTACTGGACTGCTATCTTTACTGTAATCTGTTTCATGGAGCTTTTCTCCCTGGGCCTCCACTGAAAATGGGCTCTCTGGGCGCAGTGGACTTCCCTGGTAATCAAGCTGGAAATAAAATAAATAAATACATTTTGTTTGGAGACAGGCCTGCCCTAATTACACTCAGGAAAGACACCAGTAATTGCTCTGCTCTATTAGGCTATTTTGTCCCTGACCTGTCTGTGCACATGCAGGGAATGAAGGACTTCTTCTGCCCTATTCTGTGGATTTGAAAAGAAGACAGGTAGATGGACAGCCTGATTTGGGATAAGTTCTGATATCACCTTAGGCATAAAGGATGGGTTTGATCTAAGGGTTACCCTAGCCCTGTGAAAGACAGTGAAAGGTTCATTACACGAGGGCTTGTAGCTCTGAAACAGTCCTAGCTGATGTGACAGCTATACGAAACATGGTCTTCCAAGTGATCATCTTTAGAGATGTAGTGGCAGTAGGTTCAAAGTGGGGCAAGGTTAGTCTAACACATAATTTAGACCTTATGCAGGAAAAGGGCTCCTTCTGGATGCTCTCAAGTGAATTACCCCCTTTAAGAAAAGATTCATTTGGGGGTGTAAGAGCATGGTGCAGACAAACTGATATGGCAGATGTATGTACTTTAATGCTGGAGTAGGAAAGTACTAAAGTGGTCGGACGGGTAAATGCAAGACTGAGTTAAGGTCTGCCTGAGAAGGGTTGGTGTTCTTACTTTGACACCAGATGGAAAAATCTCTGACAGGTATAATTTTCCAGTATTGAGTTTCCTTGCCTCCTTTAGAATGGAAAAGCATGTCCTTGGAATGGGAGGCATTCCTTGGTTTCAAAACCCAATCCTCTGTTAACCTGGGTGTGGTTAGGTGAGGATGGAAAACAGATTCCTTGGCTTGGCTAAGATCATCTACTTCCTGTAGTAGGATGCAGAACCTCCCCACATTGATGGCCAAAAGAAGGGAGAACCAGTGCTGCTTAGGTCAGAAGGGGGCCACTAGGATCATTCTGGGTCTGTCTGCCCTGACTTTTATCAGTACCCTGGGGATCAAATGCAAGGGCAAGGTGGCATGAACTAGTTTGTCCATGTGAAAGAGAAAGCATCTGTTTTCCAAGTTTCTGTCTTTTGAATTCTGGAGCAGAACTTCTGTAATTGTTTGTTCTGGTAAGAGGTGAAGAGGGCTATCAAAGGGACACCCCTGCCCCCACTGCAGAGTTAGGCCCAGGAAGACACCTCTCTCCAGCATCCATTCATTGAGGTCTAGAAGATCCCCGCTTAGAGAATCTGCCAGAGTATTGGTTCTAACGTATTATATAAGATGCTATTGAGGGTTAGCTCTAGTTCTTAAGTCAGCATCCAAATCTTCCTCAAATAGCAGCACAAAGGCTAGAACAGTGTTTCATCTTGCTTGCTTATGTACCACATTACAATGGTGGTGTTAGTCCCTGGGCTTAAGGTTTGCTGAAAAGCCTTTATGGCCAGGTAGACTGCTAGTAGCTCCTTCTAAATTGAATGCAGTTTTCTCTTCTGAGGTGTCTAGATGACTTGCACTTTCAGGGAACTAAGAAGGCACTCTAGGCTATGTCTTAACTGCCTGTGGTGATGGTCTTGTCTGCTTCTAGTAAAAACAAACTTGCCCCTGGGTTCTGTTGCATGGTTTTCTTCCACCATAACAGATCCTTCTTCAGGCATACAGGAGAGGCAGTACAGTTTCCCAGGGGTTGAGAATGGTGTCCCCAAGCATTTTTTGAGAACTATTGAAGTTAACTTTGCATGTGGAGTCATGAGAATGCAGGATGCCATGTATTTCATAATCTTCAGGAATAACAATAATATGTTGTTTTGGAAGCAGGCTGGTCACGTAGCCTGTCAGGAAAGTTATCTTGCCCTGGGGAAGGAAGGATTTCTGCTGGATTGAATCTATGTGGGCTCTCAGAAAAAGGATCCTTGTTTGAGGAAGAGCTTGTGACATTTGAAGATTTAAGGTGAGACCTACCTTCTGAAAGCAGTCTGTGGTGATCTGCAAGGGTTCCAGGGCCTCTGCTGTGGATTTTTCCAGAAAGAGAGAGTCATGTGAATAGGAGTAGATATGAACTCTCAGAGCTCCACAATGTGCTATCAAAGGAGCTAGTGAAAACTCCGGCAGTAAAGTGCAGAATTGGAAGTGAGAGCCAGTTTCTACAAATTGTGGGTATTTTCTATGTCTATTACAGGGAAACAGATAAGCGTCTTTTAGGAATAGAGTGATCATGAAGGCATCTTGGAAGATCATGGGCAGTAATTTTTACAATGTAACCATTTTGAACATTGAGATGTTGAGAAACTTGTTTAGCTTTGAGAGGTCCAAGATAGGTCTCCATGTGCCCTCCCCCTTTGTGGGAACTAGAATCTTGAGTAGAAGCCTTTTTCCTCTTGACCTGGAGGGACAGACTGAATGTATGCTTGAAGAACCTGTTCCCGAAGACAGATGGCAGGAGACCTTCCTGCTCTTTTGATGGTTACTGAATGACCAAGATGGATGGCATTTCACAGAGTTGGATGTAGTACCCTTTTTCTAAAATGCTGGGGAACCATTGGTTTTCCTTTGGGTTAAAGGCAGCCTTCCAGCCAGAGGTTTGGAGGGGAGGGTGGGTACAGGTATAGCAGGCTGGGGTTGAACGCAGTCACAGTTGTCCTCTGTTCTAGGTGGGCTCTTTGGAACTCCCTGTTCTGTGTGATTGTTCTGGGTGACATCTCCTGGAGTGTCTGGGCCTCTTGCCACTAGGCCTCCCTTTGTTGTCTTGTCTAGGGGGAAAAGGTCAAGGTTTTGAAGGGTAATTCCTATAAAATTCATACGCAATTTTTATTTGCTCTCTCTTATCCAGCTTTTCAAAAACTTGTTCAACTGAACGTGCAAAATGGAATACCTTATCTAGTGGAGCATCCAGTAGATCAGACTTAACATGATCTGACAGGGGGTGGGTCCTGAGTCACGCATGTCTGCAGCTGCTTTCAAGAAGCATCTAAGATGTCATGGGCACACTTTAGGGAGTGTCTGGAGACTTGTAAAACTTCTCTAAGTGTCTCCTGAATTTCCTTTAATAAGGTTCTATCCACAACAGAGTCCACCTAGTTAGAATTTTGTTCTGGAGAGATTCAAGGTACTTTAGTATACGGAAATGACAATTTAGAGCTCTCATTGCCATGGTGGCAAAGGTATAAGCTTTTTCCCCAAATATGTCTAAAATCCTCCTTTCCATATCATTAGGTAAGGGATGTTTGGTTGGTAGGTACACCTTTTGTGGATTCAGTGGAGACTACTGAAGGGTCAGCCTTTGGATTTTTGTAAAGGTGTTTGTGAGATTCAAGCATTCTGTTAAACATGTCTGGTTTGCTAGGAGCAGGACATAAAGAATCAGGATGTAGACAATGTCTTCAAAGACATCATCCAGTACTAAGTGTACAGGAGGAATAGTCAGTGGATTGGGAGGAGGGTCGGAGTTCCATGTAATGGGTCTGAGCCAGTGGGAACTGTTTGCTTTCCCAATTGAAAATCTCTTTCATTATATGAAGGGTATCCTTGAAGGAAATATCCTCAGGGGGAGGCAGGAGGGAGAGAGAGGCAGTGTCACCAGAATCCAAATATGGGTAAGTTTGTGGGCGCAGGTGCCAACAGTAGGGCAGCTCCTCCTCATTTTTTGTGCAAGAGGAATCTGCATCTTCCTGAAAAGCCACCTCCCTGCTTCTTTTGGATGGCGAGGCTTCAGTAGCAGAGGTATGACAGACCTCTCTGCATTTCATGAAATCCATGAATTCCTGATCTATTTTTAGGAGGTCTTGGGCTTTGGTCTGAGAAGTGGTGACTGGAGGTGGGAGCGAAGTAAAATGTGATTCACTTCAGTTTGGATGTCTGTTTAAAAGGGATGACCTGAGGATGTGATCGATCGACTACAACCTCAGTTACTGTTTCAGTAATTGGTCGCAAACAACTTGTGTGTTGTGGTAACATTTGTTGGTAGGCCAGAGACCATAGTGGCTTCCTGAGGGGTTGTGCCAGAGGGTTCCGGCCTAGAGTCACTAGACCAGGAGACTGCAAAGACACCTCACCTGGATCATTGACAGACTTGGGGACTAGAGCTGGAGCTTTCTCGAAAATGACAGTGTCTTTGGTATCTTTGTCTGCTGTTTCTTTGGAATTATGCTAGCAGATGCTGGAGTTTGCAAAGGTCCTACGGTGGCAGTGGACTGCGACTCCACTGGGGAATCCAAAGAGGAATACCTCAGCCATACATTTAAGCGATTCTGCAGTCAGGACAATTAGAAATGTCATGCTGAGCAGAAAAAAAAACATGAAAATCTTTATGCAAGATTTGCTTCCCATACTTCAAACAGTTGTTGACTTTTTTGAACACTAAATTAACAGATAAGATTCCCCAACAGGGTGCTTATCTGACTGGAAGAGGAGGTTTTCCATGAAAGTGAACCAAACAACGGACTGCATTGGTGATGAACACACAAAAAGCACGGCATGGCTAGAACGAACCAAAGATGGTGCCAAGGGACACCCTTCTTATATCCTGATATCCAGACGTGAGTCATTGGACATTCATCGTCAGCTACGGATAATGCAAAGACTCTGAAAATCTGTCTGGTCGCAGGCTTCTGGATGGCAGGAAGACCCAAGTATCAGCAGTGCAACAACGACTAGAAAAAAAACAAATATTGTCTGGGCCAAAAGGGTGTTACCAGAATTATCTTTGGAGGGGATTTCTTTACCTTTAGTAAGACTTTTGTTTATTTACTGCCTTTGTTTACTGGAAGAGTATGACTGGGCAAATCTCTATCAGTGAAGGCACAGGGAAAAAAAGCTCCAAGATTACTTTTAGTTACAGGAGTACAATATAAATATGTATTCATTTTACAAAGACAGTACATAAGGTTTAAATATACATTACTGGATTACATATGAATAGGCATTCTTTGTATGATGACAGTACATACAGCGTATAAAGTTATAACTGGATTATACATTGTAGCAACAGCTCTGACACTGAAGAATTAACACAGACATTTGATAAATAATTCTTTAAGCACTGAAATGTAAAAGGAGCACATATATTAACTTAAAGGATGAGACATGAATGTGGTAGCAGAGTAACTAGCAGGAGTAAAAAGAAAAAATGTGGGAAAATTAGTACAAAGAGATAGCTTTGCAGGTTAAGGGGTAAAGATGCAGCTGTAAAGGTTCAGATAAGTGAACACAGTGGGTTTCGGTGGGAGATTAACACAGGAAAAGGAGGAAAGCAACATTTCTGTCCATGGGAAAGAAAAGGTATTAGCTTGTATGCAGAGAATCCTGGCACAGAAAGTACAGTTGTGTACACCTACCATAAATGTAGATGTTCGAGTGTCTTCACTGTTGTCAGTGGGAATGGGGTTTTTGGCAGAAGCGGCCTTAACTCCCTTAGGACCCTGAGAAATGGTTTCAGGGTCAGCAGTAGGGTTCTTGTATAAAAACTGGTGGGAATCAGGAACCCTATAATATCTATCAGGCTTAACAGGAGCAGGAGGAAAACAGTCAGGGGTTAAAAGTTAGCCTCCGAAAAAGCATCATCCACAATAGCCAAAACAGGAGGAATAGCCAGGGGTCTATGTTGGGGGAGAAGAAGAAAATCCCTTAGTCTTTTCTTAGATTCCGAATACTCCTGTCCTTCCCAGTGGAAATGTTCCCTCATTTCATGCAAAGTTTCCCCAAAAGAGAAATCCTCAGGGGGAGAAGCTGAAGGAATGGATTCCTCAGCATCAGAATCCTCATAAGGAGAGAAAGAATATTCCTGGTCAGAAGAAGAAACTGAAGAAACAGAAGCCTGATCAGAGGAATCATAATAAACTTCCTGCCTTGGCCTTTTATCTGGAGGGGGATGTGAACCCCTAATCATAGTAAGTAAATCCTCCGCCATCTTGAGTAACTGTTTCTGTCACTTGGGAGCCGGTTCAGAAGAGGCCTGTGTTGCAGTCTTTGATTTAGAAGGAGTCTTTGCCTTTGTCTTTGGCTTTGCCTTAGAAGCTGAGTAGGCCTGAAAACCCCTTCGGAAGCCGGTACCTGCACAGCGGCTCCGGACCCATCCGAAGGAGCATTGTCTGAAGGTCCTGCAATAGAAATATTCAAAGGCCTAGTTGGCTCCTCGTGAGAGTCCGTTTCGGCCATCGGTTCTGAAATGGCCGACGACGGGCTGCAAAAGTGCCTCACTGACGACAGCCGAACCTGAAGCTGGCTCCGCTTGTGCGATATCGTCAGATTTGGACCTCGGAGGCCTGTCTTTATCCTTGCGACGTTTGTGAACTCCGGTAGCCGGAACCGTATCCGACGACATTTTGTAGTTAAAACGCCTACCGAAGTAATGAAAGGCAAAATCGTACCTTCGTTTAATTGTACGTTGATTGAATCTAGCACAAAACCGACAACTAGCTACGTCGTGGTCAGGGGCCAAGCAAGGAATACAGTAAGAATGAAAATCCTTATGAGGTATTTGCTTCTCACATGAAATACAATTATTAACTTTTTCTGACATCGGACTGGAGCAAGAAAAAGTATCCCCAACGGGGTACTTAGCTTTGAGTGGAGAAGAAAGTCTTCCGACTGAAGTTTTTCAGAAAAAATCGTCAGGAGTCAGCCGACCGGCACTTGCGAACTGCTATCACCGCACAGCAAGAAAGACTGGAGAAGATGGCGTCAGCTGTCAGCTTTGTACTCCTGGCGCTCTGACATCAGGGAGCATGGTTGAACAGCCGACGCCAGAGCCAGACTTTGGGATTCTGGCCAACCGAGGACTGCCTGCCGGCAGGGGAGAACCCCACAGTCATGACTGCAACAGTGAAAAACGATGAACATCTGATGTAACTGTCAGATGTGAATGGAAGCAAAATATCTGTTTGGGGAGTGCTGTCTTAGTTCTGCTCAGGTTGTCTGCTAATGGATGAAAATACACGTTTTGTGAATAACCTTGGAGCGGTAGATGAACCAAATGTCAAATATGTAAATTGGAATTACACTTCCCAAAATAAAGAATCTTAGAAAAACACCTGTGGCCTTTCTGAAAAGGGATGTGGTGCATATACATCATTGAGACAGAGTGAACAAATAAGCCTTGTATGGGAAAAGGGGTGAAAAGGGACTGCAAAGTTAACATTTTGAACTTTGGAACAATGAAGAAAGTATTCAGAATTTACAGACCCAAATCTAACACCTTATAAAGCCTGTCAGGCTTTTTAGATGCAGGGGAATGTGAACACAGAGAAGGAAAAGATGCATCCCAAGCATCCAAGGCCTTCAATAATGCTGGGATGATGAAGGGCTTGCGGGAATCCAAACTCAAAAGATCACAACACCATTTGTGTGCCTCATAACTTTCCTCCCCTTCCTTCCCATTTCAAGAACTCGACCGGTTGTATAAAAAAAATAAATGTCTGCACTTAGGTAATCTGAGGACAAATTCCCCACTGATTCAGATTCATAGAGGTCAAGGGAAGAGTTTAGAAGTACAGTCAAGACATTCTTGTTAAGAGTCTGAGAATATCTCCTTTTCAGAAGATGAGGAAGCTCTCCTCCTCTTAGTCAGGGAAGACACTGGGGTGGAAATCCAAAAAGACTGTAAAGCTCTGAAAAGATGCTGGGAAAAGTTGTACTTGCCTTCTTGGGAGACCCTCAAACTGGAAGTGATGAAGAGCGGACGGCTGTTTTGTCTTTTGGATCTTTTTCTCTGGAAGCCTTTAGTCTTATAGTCTTGAAGGAATCAGACATCCTTCAGTGACTCCAACCACTTTCTCCCTAACCAAGACTTGATGTACACCTCCTCCTCCTTCAGTCAGAACAAAATAGTGTTCACAATTTTCATCTAAGGAAATCTGAAGTCTCGCCTCACTGGATGTACAGACTTACTGGGCATTGGGCCTCAGTGGTTTCTTGTAGAATCTCACAAAAGGGACCAAGAAGATCAGAATGATGGTGCAAGAGTCCAAAACTACCACAGAAGAACCATCTGTTTCAGATCTTTGTAAAGAGATGATGAACGAATCGCATAAGAAGCTTTTTCAAAAATGTTCTCTTCTTTGACTGATGGGTGAGTTCTGTGGAAGAGGATGTTCACATGCGCCAAAACCTTTACACCATTTTCAAAAAAAAAAAAAAAGTTTTAAGTTATTAAGCCAATTGCACAAGGTTCTGGGAGTGAAAGATAAAATGTCATATGACCACATTGCAACTCTCCCCTAGACAATGTTGTCCTTGTAAGGTACTTGTCTGCCACACACATTTTTCTTTACTGACAGACATACGCTGCAATTGAAAAATATTTTTCAGAGAAAAATGTAAGGATGGCTCCAAACAGGGTACTTATCAACCCACAAAACTTTATGACAAACCAACTGCTGATGTGAAAGCTGCTAAAAAGGTGAGCATACCTCTCAACTGTCTACATTTTTGCATCATATTTTTGATCTGTTCTTTATAAAATGTGTGGTTTTCTGGCAAATCACTGAGGATTGAAGTCACTAAATAATGACACATTTAAGTTTCAGACTTCATATTTTTCAGAAAATGCATGTTAACAGAAATCCCGTTACTCTAGCATTTTTAAGTTTATAAGAGAAACATTTAAAATATGTCCCCTACTTTTGCAGAATCATGTCTGTTGGGACCAAAATGGGGCAAAGAGGATTGCAACAGTCTTGCATTGTCTTGCTTTCTGTATGAAATTGTTCACTAAAGACAGAGGAGGAAAGGCATACAGGAGATCCAGGGCCAACTGTGGACCACAGCATACCTTGGTGACTCTCCCTGTGGAGGAATCAGGACAAAATACCTCCTGCGTTTGTTGTTTAGATAGGAGATAAAGAGGTCAAAGCAAGGTTGGCCCCAGTGACTGAGAACTGTCTGCGTCATTGCAGGATTGAGGGACCACTCATAAGGCATCAGCATTTGACTGCAAGTACACTGGTGGACGTAGGGATGCACGTTGCTGTCAAAAAGCACTGTGAAGACATCACCCACTGCCAAACCCTTACTGCCTCTCAACATAGAGGGTAAGATCGAGTTCCATCCTGTTTGTTAATGTGCCATACAACTGTCATGTTGTCCCATCTGAATGGATATTACAACCCTTGGGGAGGAGGTCTGAAATGCCTGCAACACTAGGGGGACCACTCTCAGCTCCAAGACATTTAGAAGAAGACTGGCCTCTTATCAACCATAAATCTTTGACCACTTTCCCTTAGAAATGCTCTCCCCACACAAGAAGGGATGCGTCCGTGGTTACTGTTACAATACGCAAATCTGTCTGGATAGGGCATCCCTTGGTCACAGATGAAGATGTGCTCCACCAAGGTATGTGCTTCTTGCATGTAGAACAGAGGGTGTGTGTTGTAACTTTAAGAAGCACTTCAAAGTGAGGGCACTTGCATATAAATAGAGAGCACATGCAGACAGCAGTGCCATTTTAAGAGAACAGCCAGTGTGTTAACATGTATGAGTGCTGCAGTAGTCAGTCTGTTTATAAATTTAAGTTACTAAGCCTCAATTCTGATGTGTTTGTATACAATAAAGGTGCCTGAACTGAACCCACAACTGTTGATCTGTTTTATTCTGACCGGACAAGCAACATTGCAAACCTGTGTAATCCAGATTTTTGAATGCAGAGGGCGTGTGGATTGAGACCACTGTACTGCTACAATCCACTGAAGCACTCTCATAAAATATCTGGCAAATGGAATCATCAAAATTGGGGATGGCATAAGACCCAAGATGTAGATTAATCTTGCTGGTTGTGCAAAACTTGAAGAGCTGTTAGACAAAGTGACTGGACCTTGGACGAGGAGAGGATGACTATTTGAAGTCTGACATTTAGGTGGCATCCTATGAATTCTATACTCTGAGTTGGAGTCAGCAAACATTTTGGCAGGTTTATGGAAATTGCCAATTTCAGAAGCATCTGGAGTACTTGATATGTGTGTGAGATGAGTAGATGCTTGGTGGAGGCAGTGAGGAGCCAGTTGGCAAAAGTGTGCAGCAACTACTGCCATGATCCTGGTGAATACTGTGGGGCCTGTGGTGAGACCAAATGGCAGTGCCCTGAATTGGAAATGACTGGCTCCTAGCCAAAAGAGAAGAAATATCCTGGAGTGCTTTGCTATTTTGATATGACAGTAGACATCCTGGAGATCTATAGAGTAAAACTAATCCTTCTTCCTCAGAAGAGGCAAAATGGACTGAACTGTGACCTTCTGGAATTTTGTCTGTCTTATTAATTGGTTTAGGTGACTGAGATCCAAAATGGATCTGAGGTCCCCAGTCTTCTATGGTACTAAAAAGAACCTGGAATAGACTCCAGACGCAAGCTGGTCATGGGGAACTGGCTGGATAACATTTTCTAGCAGCTCTGAGATTTCTATGGCTGCTAAATCCTACTGACTGGATAGAACACTGGGGACTTTCTTCGTTACCTGTGGTGGGAAGGAAAAGAGAACTGAATAGCCTCTGGATATTATTCTTAGCACCCAGGAATCTAATGATATCATGTGTCAGGTTTGAGGGAGCAAAGAGAGAGACCTCCTGACTGCTTCCAGAGTGCAGCAGTTGGGCAACTGATCAGGAGTGATGAAAGACTTTTATAGAGAATTGGCCACAAAAGCCTTGAGTGTGCAGTCCGCTTGTGCCTTTTGGGCATCATCATGTAAAACTCTCTCTCCCTCTGCCACAGGGAGGTCTGTCACCTTGGGAGTCATGGAAAGAATTTTGTGATTTGTGGAACTACATCTTCCCTGATGTCTGGCTCCTACAGAAAGTTCTTTGCAGAGTGGAGAATCGCACTCCCATTGCAGAGTGAGTGTTACCATTGTGTTGGCTCCTCGCGAGAGCAACCTTGACTTTTGGTCCAAACAAGATCGGACCTTCATAAGAGGCACTGATAAAGGATGACTAACGCCTTCCAGAGTCATAAAGTCACATCCAGATGTGTCGATGAATGGTAATGCCGGTGCCTGTTGCTCTGGCTATACTATCCACTGTATTAGAGAGCAGACATATGGCCCCATTAGAAGAGGACTGAAAGGTGGAAAGCTGTTTTTTGAACATCCACAAACAGCAAACCAGAGTGTGACTTGATGATCTCTTTAGTCAAATCTCTATGCAATCTTGTTAAATGAGCTAGGTAGTACAGCAATCTAAGGGTGGAAGTCGCGAATGCATAGGCCCACTTCCCAAATCTGTCCATCGCCCTGTTAAGGGTGTGAACAAATGAGCTTTTTTCTGATAGCTCTTTCTTTATGGCTGCTGCCACCACCATAACATCCAAACACAAGGTGTGTACATGCACGAAGCATGCATCCTAAGTACATACATAAAAATGTTGTTGTTAAAAGTCAATTTTTGAGGGCCAGCAGGTTAAATACTACTGATAATGGCTTCGAGAAAGAACTAGAAGCTATGGCCTCAGACGTTGGGGCAAGATGCTATGACACAACTAATAGAGAATAATACATTTATGGTTAGAAGTGAAAGAAATATAGCTCAAGCTACTATTTCCGAACCTATTGCAGCTAAAAGAGATAAAAGATGCGTCTATCAGATATATAATGAAATATAATAGGCGTACATCTCAGATAAGATCTGTAATACAGAAGTACTGGACTATACTTAAATATGATGCTGAGTTAAGTAAAATTATAGGAGAGAGACCGCAGTTTACCTATAAAAGGGAAAATAATTTAAATAATAATTTAAAGCAGTTTCTATATTTTAAAGATTTAGGTGAAAGGAGATCTAAAATAGTAGGAAAGGACGGTCAAAAATCTACTGTCTCATGCTATTTTTCTCATGCATTTTTTGTAGATACATAAATACATCTAATGAATTTATACATCCACACACTCATAGAAGATTTATCTTTATAGAATATGCAACATGCAATACCCAGGATGTGGTTTATCTAGCGAACTGCACAGCCCGTGAGTCATTCTATATTGGAAAGACTAATCAAAAATTAAAAGAAAGAATTTCCTCACATCTCTCCGATATTAGAAGAGGTGTTCCTACCAACAGTGTACAGCATAACTTTAAATTTTGTGTTTTATCATGAGTTACACTGGGGAACAGAGATGGTGACCTTGTAAATAGGACAGAGATAGAGGAATATAAATGGATTAATTATTTCTGGGCTGACCACCCACCCGGACTGAATGTCACTAACAGTCTAAAACCACTACCATTCCTATATGACTTAACATAAAACATAAAATAGAGAAATATAATATAAAATAGATCCTATATGTAATGTTATATGAGCTAGCTGTGTTCAGCATATGAAGTTTATTTAAAGTTTAGTATTTAAATTTTTATACTTTAAACTGTATGACTTTCATATAAATCATGGGATGAATTGTATTGTTTTTAGGGTCTATATTAGAACATCGAAGTTTCAAAACTATGAATGTTCTAATATCGACCCCTATTCAGCGAAAACTGAAAACATCGAACATACAGAACAGCGAAGTTTTTCCTAGGGAAAAAATTCGCTGTTCCAAAACACATACACACAACACAAGCACACCAAACAAACAGCAATCCACATACACACACCTAAAATCTTACACCTAACCCTACACTAAACTATACACACACCACTAACTATCCACTTACCTTAACCCAAACCCTAACACTAAGTTCCGTCACTATCGCACACTCACCTCACTTGCTCCCTAACCCTAACTCACCTACCCCGCCCTAACCCTCATGTCCACACAATCGCACACTTACCTGACCCGCGCCCTAACCTTAACTCACCTAACCCGCCCTAACCCTCACGTCCACACAATCGCACACATACCTAACCCGCGCCCTAACCCAAACTTACCTAACCCGCCCTAACCCTCACGTCCACACAATCGCACACATACCTAACCCGCACCCTAACCCTAACTAACCTAACCCGCACGCAATCGCACACTTACCTGAACCCGACCTGTAACTTTCCACCACAGTGCTGAAAATACTGAAGCAACAGAAACGGACAACCAAATTCTTTCCCTAGGAAAAAATTCAGTTTTCTGTTGCTTTGATATTTTCAGCTTTCGCTGAATAGGGGTCGATATTAGAACATTCGAAGTTTTGAAACTTTGATGTTCTAATATAGACCCTTGTTTTTATTGGCTGGCTTGTGATATATATTAATGCATTACAGCTTGTCCGTTTTTAAGATCACACTGAAGAATAGTTTGTTGACTTGAAAGTTTTGTTTTATAATGGGCCACTGTTCTTCTTGTTTTATTTATTTATTTTTTAACCACTATAACATCCACAGATGGATCCTTACTCCAGTGCTTCCTGTCTGTTGGTGCAGATAACATATGGTTGGCTTTCTTGGGTATGGGCTCCACCACATCTGGGTCCTTTCACACTAGTTGAGCCATGAGGTCAGTAAGTGGGTCAAACAGGAGGTACCACCCAGGATGATGTTGGTATGGAAACAAAGACCTCCAAGACTACTGACTCATCCAGAGAAGAGTCTTGGGAAGTTTAACCTCTTCTCTGTTTCATTAACTCTAGCATGTCACCGAATGAGACATCTTCTGAGAGGGAGTGAGGGGAACCCTGTCCTTTCTCCAAGTCAGTATTTTTGGTAAAAGACTCTGCTAAAGAAGTCTAGGTGCTTCTGCTTGCACATCCAAGAAACAGAGTGCAGAAGGGGTTTGATTGGAACCAAACTGGCAGAATCTACATTGTCTGTGGTATTCACCAAAATCTTTTCAAAAGGCTCAAAAGCTAAGGATGCTACTGGAACAAGTAACTCACACCATTCCAAAGAAGCGAGGGAAACCTCAGCACCAATGAACCCCAGCCCCAAAGCTGATCTTGGATCTGAGCCACAGCTATCCAGAGCCGAAACCATGACAGGAAGAAATAGTTTCAAGAATCTCAGCGTTAATTTGCCCCTTTGGAACTCAGCTCAGAGTCTCATCTTGATCCAACATCATAGTAGTACAGAGAAATTGCAATACAGTCATTGTCAAAGATACAAGTAGCTTGACAAAGTTGCTGCTGTTCCAATTAGTTCAGGTAAAACTGAACCTGACAGGACTGTGCGGACTCTTGTATAGGAGGGGTACGTTGGCCAACAATCTGCACTTTCCTGGGAACAGTGCTGGTATAACCCCAAGCTTCTTGACGATCAAGTGGACAGTGCTAAGGATGATGGTCGAGAACACGTTCTCACTTCGAGTATTGGAGACTGGAATCTCAAACTCACTGGTTCCAA